>NC_044982.1:91096762-91396762 GCF_008728515.1 Papio anubis
TTTTTTTTTTTTTTTTTGAGACGGAGTCTCGCTCTGTCGCCCAGGCTAGAGTGCAGTGGCCAGATCTCAGCTCACTGCAAGCTCCGCCTCCCGGGTTTACACCATTCTTCTGCCTCAGCCTCTGAGTAGTAGCTGGGATTACAGGCGCCCGCCACCTCGCCTGGCTAGTTTTTTGTATTTTTTAGTAGAGACGGGGTTTCACCGTGTTAGCCAGGATGGTCTCCATCTCCTGACCTTGTGATCCACCCATCTCGGCCTCCCAAAGTGCTGGGATTACAGGCTTGAGCCACCGTGCCCAGACTTCTTCTAGGATTTTTATAGTTTTATGTTTTCCATTTAAGTTTTTAATCCATCTTGAGTTGTTTTTTTTAATATGGTGAAACACAGGGGTTCAGTTTCAATCTTCTGCGTATGGCTAGCCAGTTTATCTCAGCATCATTTATTCAATAGGGAGTCCTTTTGCCATTGTTGATTATTGTCAACTTTGTTGAAGATCAGATAGATGCAGGTATACAGCTTTATTTCTGGGTTTTCTATTCTGTTCCACTGGTCTGCGTGTCTGTTTTTTTTTTTTTTTTTTTTTTTTTTTTTTTAATTTATTTATTATTATTATACTTTAAGTTGTAGGGTACATGTGCATAACATGCAGGTTTGTTACATATGTATACTTGTGCCATGTTAGTCTGCTGCACCCATCAACTCGTCATTTACATCAGGTATAACTCCCAATGCAATCCCTCCCCCCTCCCCCCTCCCCATGATAGGCCCCGGTGTGTGATGTTCCCCTTCCCGAGTCCAAGTAATCTCATTGTTCAGTTCCCACCTATGAGTGAGAACATGTGGTGTTTGGTTTTCTGTTCTTGTGATAGTTTGCTAAGAATGATGGTTTCCAGCTGCATCCATGTCCCTACAAAGGACGCAAACTCATCCTTTTTTATGGCTGCATAGTATTCCATGGTGTATATGTGCCACATTTTCTTAATCCAATCTGTCACTGATGGACATTTGGGTTGATTCCAAGTCTTTGCTATTGTGAATAGTGCTGCAATAAACATACGTGTGCATGTGTCTTTATAGCAGCATAATTTATAATCCTTTGGGTATATCCCCAGTAATGGGATGGCTGGGTCATATGGTACATCTAGTTCTAGATCCTTGAGGAATCGCCATACTGTTTTCCATAATGGTTGAACTAGTTTACAATACCACCAACTGTTCCTATTTCTCCACATCCTCTCCAGCACCTGTTGTTTCCTGACTTTTTAATGATCGCCATTCTAACTGGTGTGAGATGGTATCTCATTGTGGTTTTGATTTGCATTTCTCTGATGGCCAGTGATGATGAGCATTTTTTCATGTGTTTGTTGGCTGTATGAATGTCTTCTTTTGAGAAATGTCTATTCATATCCTTTGCCCACTTTTTGATGGGGTTGTTTGTTTTTTTCTTGTAAATTTGTTTGAGTTCTTTGTAGGTTCTGGATATTAGCCCTTTGTCAGATGAGTAGATTGCAAAAATTTTCTCCCATTCTGTAGGTTGCCTGTTCACTCTGATGGTAGTTTCTTTTGCTGTGCAGAAGCTCTTTAGTTTAATGAGATCCCATTTGTCAATTTTGGCTTTTGCTGCCGTTGCTTTTGGTGTTTTAGACATGAAGTCTTTGCCCATGCCTATGTCCTGAATGGTACTACCTAGGTTTTCCTCTAGGATTTTTATGGTATTAGGTCTAACATTTAAGTCTCTAATCCATCTTGAATTAATTTTCGTATAAGGAGTAAGGAAAGGATCCAGTTTCAGCTTTCTACTTATGGCTAGCCAATTTTCCCAGCACCATTTATTAAATAGGGAATCCTTTCCCCATTTCTTGTTTCTCTCAGGTTTGTCAAAGATCAGATGGCTGTAGATGTGTGATATTATTTCTGAGGACTCTGTTCTGTTCCATTGGTCTATATCTCTGTTTTGGTACCAGTACCATGCTGTTTTGGTTACTGTAGACTTGTAGTATAGTTCAAAGTCAGGTAGCGTGATGCCTCCAGCTTTGTTCTTTTGACTTAGGATTGTCTTGGAGATGCGGGCTCTTTTTTCATTCCATATGAACTTTAAAGCAGTTTTTTCCAATTCTGTGAAGAAACTCATTGGTAGCTTGATGGGAATGGCATTGAATCTATATATTACCTTGGGCAGTATGGCCATTTTCACGATATTGATTCTTCCTATCCATGAGCATGGTATGTTCTTCCATTTGTTTGTGTCCTCTTTTATTTCACTGAGCAGTGGTTTGTAGTTCTCCTTGAAGAGGTCCTTTACATCCCTTGTAAGTTGGATTCCTAGATATTTGATTCTCTTTGAAGCAATTGTGAATGGAAGTTCATTCCTGATTTGGCTCTCTGTTTGTCTGTTACTGGTGTATAAGAATGCTTGTGATTTTTGCACATTAATTTTGTATCCTGAGACTTTGCTGAAGTTGCTCATCAGCTTAAGGAGATTTTGGGCTGAGACAATGGGGTTTTCTAAATATACAATCATGTCATCTGCAAACAGGGACAATTTGACTTCTTCTTTTCCTAACTGAATACCCCTGATTTCTTTCTCTTGCCTAATTGCCCTAGCCAGAACTTCCAACACTATGTTGAATAGGAGTGGTGAGAGAGGGCATCCCTGTCTTGTGCCAGTTTTCAAAGGGAATTTTTCCAGTTTTTGCCCATTCAGTATGATATTGGCTGTGGGTTTGTCATAAATAGCTCTTATTATTTTGAGGTACGTTCCATCAATACCGAATTTATTGAGCGTTTTTAGCATGAAGGGCTGTTGAATTTTGTCAAAAGCCTTTTCTGCATCTATTGAGATAATCATGTGGTTCTTGTCTATGGTTCTGTTTATATGCTGGATTATGTTTATTGATTTGCGAATGTTGAACCAGCCTTGCATCCCAGGGATGAAGCCCACTTGATCATGGTGGATAAGCTTTTTGATGTGTTGCTGAATCCGGTTTGCCAGTATTTTATTGAAGATTTTTGCATCGATGTTCATCAGGGATATTGGTCTAAAATTCTCTTTTTTTGTTGTGTCTCTGCCAGGCTTTGGTATCAGGATGATTCTATCAGTTCTTTTAAGGAGTTCTCTACATTGGTTATTCTAGTTAGCCATTCGTCAAATCTTTTTTCAAGGTTTTTAGTTTCTTTGCGCTGGTTACATAGTTCCTCTTTTAGCTCTGATAAGTTTGATCAGCTGAAGCCTTCTTCCTTCAACTCCTCAAAGTCATTCTCCATCCGGCTTTGTTCCATTGCTGGCAATGAGCTCCATTCTTTTGGAGGGGGAGATGCGCTCTGAGTTTTTGAATTTCCAGCTGTTCTGCACTACTTTTTCCCCATTTTTGTGGTTTTATCTGCCTTTGGTCTTTGATGATGGTGACATCCTGATGGGGTTTTGGTGTGGGTGTCCTTTCTGTTTGCTAGTTTTCCTTCTAACAGTCAGGACCCTCAGCTGCAGGTCTGTTGGAGTTTGCTTGAGGTCCACTCCAGATCCTGTTTGCCTGGGTATCAGCAGCAGAGGGTGCAGAAGATAGAATATTGATGAACAGCGAGTGTTGCTGTCTGATTCTTGCTCTGGAAGCTTCGTCTCAGGGGTGTACCCAGCTGTGTAAGGCGTGTTGGTCTGCACCTAGTGGGGGATGTCTCCCAGTTGGGCTACTCAGGGGTCAGGGACCCACTTGAGCAGGCAGTCTAACTGTTCTCAGATCTCAACCTCTGTGCTGGGAGATCCACTGCTCTCTTCAAAGCTGTCAGACAGGGACATTTACCTCTGCCGAGGTTTCTGCTGCTTTTTGTTTAGCTATGCCCTGTCCCCAGAGGTGGAGTCTACAGAGGCAGGCAGGCCTCCTTGTGCTGTGGTGGGCTCCACCCAATTCGAGCTTCCCAGCAGCTTTGTTTACCTACTTAAGTCTGAGCAATGGCAGAAGCCCCTCCCTCAGCCTCATTGCCACCTTGCAGTTAGATTTCAGACTGCTGTGCTAGCAATGAGGGAGGCTCCATGGGCGTGGGAACCTCTGGGCCAGGTGTGAAATATAATCTCCTGGTGTGCAGTTTGCTAAGACCCTTGGTAAAGTGCAGTGTTAGGGTGGGAGTTACCCGATTTTCCAGGTGTTGTGTGTATCAATTTCCTTTGGCTAGGAAAAGGAATTCCCTTCCCCCTTGCGCTTCCCAGGTGAGGCGATGCCTCACACTGCTTCAGCTCTCACTGGTTGGGCTGCACCCATGGACCAGCACCAACTGTCTGACACGCCCCAGTGAGATGAATCCGGTACCTCAGTTGAAAATGCAGAAATCACCCATCTTCTGTGTCGCTCACGTTGGGAGCTGGAGGCTGGAGCTGTTCCTATTCGGCCATCTTGGGAGCGCCCCCAACAGGGAATATTAGTGGCACTCAGACCTGGTGTATAATTCTATGTCTGTATTAATTGAATCAATGTATGGTATAATAAACATTATTTTAAAAAGTGTTGAGAGCTAACCTTTAGAAGTTTTTTACAAGTGAAGTCTCCAAAGAGAGAAAAAAGAAAAAGTAATTCACCTCCATTTAACAATTTAACATTAACAATCATAGAAAGTAAAATGATCTGCTGTAAAATAGTTAAATATAAATTTCATATTTTGAAATGATCTTTCAGAAATAATTTTAAAATCCACTTATATCTGTAGGAAAAAATAATAACAGTTCTTCCCACCCCATCCCACCATAGAATAAAGTCCAAAGCACATGGAAAGGCAATCCACAAAAATGGCTAAGAAAAACAAAAGTTGGTTTTGTACTATTAATGTAGGAAATACATGTAAACTAAAGCAATAACAAGATAATAGTTTAAAGTTGTTTATTTGTTTTCTCTAACGTTGCAAATAAAGACTATGATACTCAATGCCAATAGCAATGATTAAAATTTCATAGATAGATAGATTCTCTTATCCACTAATTATAAGGATTAACCCTCATAGAAAGAATTATAAATGAGAACAAACTTTACCACAAATATATTTGATATGGTTTGTCTGTGTCCCCACCCAAATCTCATCTTGAATTGTAGCTCCCATAGTTCCCACATTCATGGAGGGAACCAGTGGGAGGTAATTGAATCATGGGGGCAGGTCTTTCCCATGCTCTTCTCATGGGAGTGAGTAAGTCTCACAAGATCTGATGGTTGTACAAAGGAGAGTCCCTCTGCACTACCTTGCTCTTGCCTGCTGCCATGTAAAACATCTTTTTGCTCCTCCTTCATCTTCCACCATGATAGTGACGCCTCCCCAGTCATGTGGAATTATGAGTCCATTAAACCTCTTTCCTTTATAAATTAAATTACCCAGTCTTAGGTATATCTTTATTAGCAGCATGAGAACAGAGTATTGCAATATTCATTGTGGAATTATTTTAACAGTAAACAACTATACAATAGTTAATGTTTACAGGTAAATAAAATAATGATAAAACTATCATTTATTTACTAAATGATTGTTAGTTGTCTGGAAATTTGCCAAATGGTTTACTTACATGATCTCAAACCTCCTAAAAAACCCTATGAAGTAAATATTATGATATTCCTCGTTTTGAAGATGAGGAAATGGAAGCTCAGAAACATTACATGACTATCCTAACAAACCCAGCAAATCCTGCTGGTTCAGGACTCAAACCAGACATGTCTTATTCCAGAGGCAGTGTGCTTACCATTGCACTGTACTGCCTCCATGTAATGGACCAGTAAGTGTAACTAATCACAATTATATTTATAAAGTGCTTTTAATAACCTCATAAGAGCATGATGGGGCAGTGAGATATAAAATATTGTACGGCATACACATTGAACCAGTGTTCACTTAATGCATGCATGTTAAGTTTAAGGCTCTTATAAACTGGTCCAGAATAATACAGAACTCAATTGTTTTTAAAATCTGGAAGGAGACATAAAAATATGTAAACAATATTCTTTCCTAGGTAGCAAAAATAATGGTAATTTTTACATTCTTCCTAATTTTTTCCCAAGGGTATGTGCAATGAGAAATAGCTATGTGGTGTCCCAATAGCATACAAAAGCCCTGATGCTGCACTTCAGTCCCAAGGTGGGCTGGGTAGCCAAGGACAGAGAAACTTTCATGGAACTGAATTGTCCACTAAGTTTATTCCTTTTTGGATATTAGATGCCAGATTATTTATTTGGTTTTAGAAACTAGTAGCAGGATCAGCTCAGCCAAAATGGGCGCTCCTTTTCCCATGTTCCTGCAGATTCGTGGAATTTTCACACCAGATCTCCAATATTTAGTTACTTTAAGTGGTGTAATTTGTCAGTGCAGGTTTTTCTCCCTTAGTGTTCCCTTGACAGGTGCACTTGTGAAAGACAATAAGCTCATTTATTAAAGCCAGTCAAAGCCTTTCCACAACAACCTCCCAGAAAACAAGCAAGTAGAGGAATACCAAGAACTCTAAATTAGTGCAAATGAATCATTATGCAGGTGCATGTCCAACCCAATGTATTTTAAATTATTAAAGCATGCAGTGATGTGCATAGTCTCTATTCTCAATACAGCAACCAGAATTCTTCATACACACTTAGATCAGTTTATTGACTCTGTTAAAATTCTCTATCATGATTTGTAATTACTCTACACCCCAAATCCAGAGTTCTTTCAATAGTTCAAAAGACTGTGATGTGCTCCTCTCATTCATATTGGTCACCCCTAACTCTCTAAGCTCATCTCTTTTCTCCTTACTCACTCCACTCCAGCTATACCTCCCCAACAGGTTACTCCAATGTGCCAAGTTGGCTCCCACAGAAAGTCTCTGCCTGCCTGTTCCCTCTTCTGGGCCTGCTCTTTTCCCATCTTGGGTAATTTCTTCAACTTCTTCAAGTTTCCATGAAGCTTGTCCTAACTGCCTTAACTCCTTTCTAAAAATTTAAAAATTTGCCATAGTCCTTCACCCACCCAACTCTGATCCCTTTCACACTACTCTTTTCTTAGTAACATTATGTAGTTTATTCATGTATTATCTTTCCTGTTAATCATCTCTCTCTCACCTTCAGAAGGCATACTCCTAGTGGGCAGACATTCTTGTATTTCCATTGTTAACTGATATTTACCCATGTGTATGTACATCACATCCCAATTATCTGCATACATCAGGACAGCCCTGCATTATACCAGTACTCAGCATATATAGGTTGGGGGAATGAGTGTTACCACTGGCTCATATATAAGTGTAAGCATACCTGGGTTGCATAGGCTAAATGGCCATATCATATTTAAAGTTCAATACTAGCTCTTGCCATTCCCTTTATAGCTATATCACTAGCATGCCCCAGCTATTTTTAAAAATAAATAAATACCAATATCCCTAATCTTGTGTGTAATCATCTCACAAGTTATAACTGTGAAATACTAGTGGTGGCTGATTTATAGCACATCCGTCTTTTATAAAGTTTTCAAGACCAGAAGTTTGATGAAGTGATCAGTAGCTTTCATTTCTTATCTCAGCCTAAAGCATACTCTTTACCTCCATCACTAGTTCTGCTTTTACTCATGCATTTGTTCTTGTAAGCCTCTGATCCATTTTAGCAAAACTGTAATCTCAGTAAAGGAACTTCTTCATCCACCTGCCCATTGTCAATTAATGGTGCCTCATTAGACAAATCACTTGGAACGCTGATTAGGTTTTCCTGAACACAGGGGCCAGTCTGATCGATTGTTCTACCACCTGTGGCTCTTGTGTGAACAGCCAAAGGTTAGCCCAGTTCTTAGGGGCCTCCATCGTGTCAGCAAAAATTAGCAAGAAGGTGGCCAAGTTGTCTATAGAGCACAGAGACAATTAGTTAATGATTAGGGAGCCAGCACTTGGGGAATTGATAACAAAATGAGCCATCTTGGGTACAATTTGAATACATTTAGAAAATCTATAACACAGTAAAAAGTACATTAGCTCAGAAAGAAAAATGATGTGCTTTGAAACAAAATTTAACAAGAGAACTTACTGGTGGGCAGAAATTTGCCCAGCCTGGTATAAGGTCACTGCTATGTCAGAATAATGCACTAGCATTGATTAAATAGATTAATTATTAACCCCAACCATGCTACTTGCTTTACTTCACATAGACTTATCTTCTGAGTTTGGATTCATCTATTTATTGATTATTTCAATCAGCGAATAGTTATTAAGCACCCACTATGAGCCAAACATCATAGTGGGCATCAGGGAAAATAATGACAAATGCAATAGGCTTGGTCCCTTCCCTTTAATATGTGAAATCCTGGTAGAGGGGTCAGATTTTAACACATGGACAGAGAAATGGGAACATCACACACCGGGACCTCTCAGGAAGTGGGGGCAATGGTAGGGAGAGCATTAGGACAGACACCTAATGCATACAGGGCTTAAAACATAGATGACAGGTTTGATAGGTGCAGCAAACCACCACGGCACATGTATACCTATGTAACAAACCTGCACGTTCTGCACATGTATCCCCAAACATAAAGAAAAATAAAAAATGAAAACAATTAAAAGAATTCCAAATTGTGTTTAAGTGTGTTGAAAATATCTGGAATATACTGGGGGTGAGAGAGGAGAGAGGTCCTTCAGATAGTTAGGAGAGGAGATTAATAATTGAGATTTAAAGCAAATGTTATAATACATTTTTCTCCTTAGAATACGACAGTTCTTGGGCACCCCTCGGCAGGTAATGTGGTGTTTCTAACAGAACAGGAACTGGAGCCAGGCTGGAGGGTCCTTAACCATTCAAAGTGTCAGAAGTGGGGAAGGTAGTCAGTTTGGATTTATCCCTCTTTATTTAAAATTCTGTTGTGGCTTTAGCCTAAGGGTGTATCTATAGTTACTGAAAATAACTGGGGTGTCTGAGGTCTTTTTCCTGACAATTTGCAAATCACTTGAACCTGCTGTTATCATTTAAATGGCAGCAGTGGGAAATCCTGCACATTCAAAGCAACACTGCATTCACGACAGGAAAAGATTTTCAAACGTGAGAAGGGATCGCACCAAGCAAAGACGCCGTAGCACTCTTGGGTCAACTTCGACAAAATGCATCTTTCCTACACCAAACATTGGGTAAATTGTTAGGAAATTCAAGTCATGTAGGCACAGTGGTGAAGAGTCCTAGAGCTAGAAAGATTTTTCAGAAACAACCATCTTGAAATAATCTACTCTTTCATCATCTCACAGGGAAGACCCCGAGGCCAAATTTCCTGGAGAAGATCCAGTCTAGAGCCCAGCTCTCCTAACTCCAGGCCTGATCAGGCTCACTCCAAAGAGTCAAAGGCTGCATATTGTATGGACGCAGATGATAAAAGTTCAAAGTTTCCAGCTAAATGTCTGGAGAGAGAGACAGAGACAGAGACAGAGAGAAATAGAAGTGTTGAAAACCTGTTACATCTATAGACTTAAGTGTGTGTAATTTCATTTCAAACTAACACTGTTCCTCTAACTCACATACCCAAACCCCTGAGTAAAATATATTTCTGCCAACTTTATTTTTACTTCCCAACAGGCCCATTTATGTACAATTAAATTGATTATCCAGCCAATTTTCTTCCATATGAAAGCAGAAAACTGCTTTAGCTGGTGGTTTTCATCTGTTAATTGGATTCTTACTTGCAAAGCCACATCTTACTTTCTATTTTTTAGTTTTTGCTTTTTATTTTTCATTTGGTAGAAGTATGTGAAAAAATGATGTGATTATTTTATTAAAATAACTCATTCTTCTAAAAATAAAGCCTTTTATAATCATTTCTCTTCACTATTTTCTAAATTTCTCAGTTGACAGTGCAAATATAGACTCAAGTAAAGTAATCTGCTATCTGGATTACTAAAAATGATGTAATTCCATTTTGGACTCATTCTATATAATGTCAAAGCAACTGATCCAGTCAATCTTTCACTAAAATTTGTCCACTGAATCAAAGAATAACTTGATTTTATAGAGATACAACTATAATCTTTAAAATGACTACTTGGTGTAATTCCACTGGAATTCTTGACTCCATTTGGGTGGTATGGGAAGAATATAAGAGGGAGGTATATTAAAGGCTGAGAGTTTTTAATCTTATCCATTCTCCATTTTTCTGTATTTTTTCTTTTAAGTATCTGTTATAAAAAAACAAAACAAAACAAAACAAAAAAACCTGTTTCTAGTTGGAAATATGACTCTCTGAATAAAGACTACATTTCTAAGCTTTCTTTGAAGCCATATTGAGTTCCCCAGAGAAACAGAACCTAGAGGATACACACATACATATATGTGTGTATATGTGTGTATAAATATACCTATACACAAATACACATACGTACCTATAGGATATATACTTATATCTACCTATCTATATATGGAGAGAGAGATAGAAAGAAAGAGAGATTTATTATAAGGAATTGGCTCACAGGATCATGGAAACTGAAATGCCTGATGATCTACCATTCCCAAGCAGAAGATCCAGAAAAGTTGGTGTTATAGATCCAGTATTGGGCCAAAGGCCTGAGAACCAGGAGAACTGAGTGTAAATTCTAGTCCAAGACCAAAAGCTGAAAACCAGAAAGCCAATGGTGTAAGTCTCAGTTTGACGGCAGGAAAAGACCAGCATCCCAGCTCATGCACCCAGGCAGAGTGAATTTTCCTTTCCTCTGCCTTTTTGTTCTGTTCAGAGCCTCAATGGTAAGATGCTGCCCCTCCCATTGGAGAGGGTCATCTGCTTTACTCAATCTGCCAGTTGCTTCCTGAAACACCATCACATACACACCCAGAAATAATGTTTAACCCAATATGTGGGCACTCCATAAGCCAGTCAAGTTAATGCATAAAATTAACCATCACAGAAGTCTTGTTAGTAAGACTTGCCCAGTGAGATACAAGCGGACACATTGAGTCTGGATTCTAAGGAGTGTCACTAGAGCAAGGGTATATGGTCATCCCCCAACTCTTTCCCTTGAAATATAACTGTGATAGAGAGGGCTGGAGAGCTATATTAGGACATCAGTTGGTGATCACAGAAGTACCTTAGTAGCCCTGGACTGCCTATATTTTCAGAAGATAAAAATATAAACTTCTATATGGTTTAAGCTATTGTTACTTTAGATGTTCAGCTACTTGCAGTTTAATATAGTACCAACTCTTTTATGAAAGAAAAAGAGAAGAAGATCAGGCGAGAAAAATACATGAATGCATATTGAACATTCACTATTGCTTTAAGTGGGTTACTGGAATTAATGATCACAGCAAACAATATGATAGATACTATGATTACCATTTTAAGAAGGAAGAAACTAATATTCAGAAAGGTTAAATGCCTTTTCTGAATCTATATAACTAGGACATGACTAAGTTTAGTTTTGACCAAGTTCACTAACTCCAAACCATTCTCTATCTCATCTAGATGGAATAGCATTGCCTACTATAACTCTATTAAAAGTTGATTTTCCCAAGGTGGAGTGTAGAATCATTTCACAGTGCCCAGAGTCCAAAATGTATTATACCAGAGTTTAGTGTCATCAAAAGCCTGAAAAGAAAGTGAAGCTTCTTATTATAAAATATTTTTACCCCTTGAGAAATTTATTTTACACACCAATAAAAATGTATACTATGTTAATTTAAAAATACTAACTTCTATATTAATAAACATCTTTTATTTCAATATCTTCTGGGGAATAAATCTTGAGTGAAATTTTGAAATTTCTTCTGTAAGAATTACATGTAAGAATTTGTCATCTAATTACTGCATCAAAGTGACTGATTTGTGCTTGTCAGATCATTGCCTTTACCTTCTCATTAGCTTAGAAAAGATCCTTATGCTCAGGGACTTGGTTTAGGAATATTTCAAATATTTTCTTTTATAGTCTAGGGGTGTGCCAAGGTTTATTTTAGGTCCTTACATTCTCTCAAGCCTTTAAAGATGACTCCTTTCCATTCGAGGGGTCTCGTCTGAATTGTCCAGCACTATTAACATACTATAATAAGATACTTTGACTTCATTGGGTTACAAGAGAACACCATGTATTCCAAAAGGAGCCTTCAGAAGAGACATAGAGGGATACAGGATATACAGGTTATCTTCTGACCCACTTGCCTTTCCATTGATGTTCAGATACTTGGCTTTATGCCTTGGTGCTTTGACACACAAGCATCCAATTATTTTCAATTTAGATGTAGTTGTCAGCACCTTTGCTTTTCAACTCTGAGCATGGATTTCCTAAGTTTCAAAAGGAAAGTAATGTTGAAAAGAATAAGGAGAGGTTTGCAGATGTATGACTCTGTTCCTTCTTCTTCCACAAATTATAGTAGCATAAATTCTGACCACGAGGTTGAGTAGAAAGAAAGTTCACCATAGAAGCATAGCAAAGGTGCTATAGAGAATGAGACAGACAATGATGTCATCCTCAGTTCCTTCCTCTCCCTGATTTTACACACCTCTCTATCATCAAACCTTGAGGCTTCATCTCAGAAACAGATTTCTAATTTCTTTTTTACTCACCAATGCTGCAGTCTTAGTCTAGAAACTTCAATAGTAAAAATGCTTAATTTTGGTGGTCAGTCCAGTGAGTGGACACAGGATAGCCAATATTGGTTTGTGTTAGTCAGTCATGTCCAGCATCTGTTCATTGCCTGGCTGAACGAAATGATAGATTCAGTTCTGCAGGATACGGTATGAAAAGTATTTCTTTCAAGTTATCATACTTAAGTTTATTCAAGGAATAGTTCAGATTTTATTGAAACCTGTGCTTTAATGGTCCAATTAGCAAAAATCATAATATTCTCACATGAGTGACTTGAATACCATGGTGTTGCCTCTTATGAGTCTTCCCCAAGGAGTCCTGGAAAGTTCAAGTATGCTTAAGGGAGAGATTTAGTAGTCCTCTACAGAATTGTGTTACCATCTCAAAAATGCTCTTTGATTTAGAACTGGCAGTTCAAGTGTGATTATAAATTGTAGAGTAAATCATGATGGGGAAGGGGAATAAATATTATACCTGAGGGTCTGCAAGACACTCTCTAGACAGTAGAAAGCTTTAAATCAGCTGGTCTTGCTTATTTTCTGTTCTCTATAGAACATTAGCCAAAATCATGAGGTTATGATGGAGCATAGCTAAATGACTTGATGGCAATATCCACATGGCTATGTAGGAAAACTATTTGTTGTATTTATACGCAGTCTTGGATAAGAATTAGAATCTATCACTCCTTCACCAAAAAAAAAAAAAAAAAAAAAAAAATCAATTTAAATGACTTCAAACTAACTAAGATTATTTCAGATAGGCCCTTGTCCCAAGCTGTTGAATTGCTAAAAATGCAAATTAATATTTTCCAGTCATTAACACTGGAAGGATGTACTATGCAAAGCAAAATGTCTCAGGTTACGTTAGAAAGCAGAGAAGGCTGATTGTTCCCCGTGGAATGATGCCATAACAGATATTTATTGTTGTTTTCTGTTGAAAAGCAGGTAGCTACAACTAGATTGAACTTGGCAAGTAGAAGCCCACGTAGATAAACCTATGCAAAATCACTGTTCTTCTACCATAGTCACGAGTCCATCAGAAAAGGACAGCAGTGGCTGGGGGAAGGACCTGACTGACATATACAGAACAGACTATCTATTTAAGACAAGCTCCTCTGAAGTGGATGATTTTTCATGATAATTCAAATGGAATGTAAGTATCTTCCCATATTGTGCCTGAAGAAGAAACACTTCCTAGGCTTCATTGTTACCTATTTTCCAATCATTTCCTTTTAACTCCCTGACCACACAGCCAGACCTTTAACTACTTTAAATGAATCAGTGGAGATCCATATCTCTGGTCACTTCTCTTTGCAGAGAAAAATAAACAAAGAGGTGTACTGCTCAATGTCACCCACTGCAAAAATATTCCTTTACCACTGCCCTTCAGCACCTCCCCTGAGTAAGGTTACAGGACTGCAGTTGTTATTGTTTTTGGCTAGTTCCAGTATTTTATGCAGACTCTCTGTAATGAGATCTGAATATTGTTCTTACTTGCTCACCAGAAACTCCCCATAATGTCATAGGAGAGGTAGAGAGAGAAGGGAATATAGCAGGAGTAGAAGCCTTCAGGAGATACTAACGTTGAATCCTATATATATCACTTCTGTTTGATGATGGAGTACTGTTGTGCAGGGTCAATTTTATGACTGTGTGGATCAGAAAATACGCAGTTTAAAATCAGTAGCCTAGGTCACCTGGCTTGGTAATACTGTCATTCATAGTCAAGTGTTTTGTCTCTGGTAGGACCTAGTAGCAAACAGGAGCTGTTTCTCAAAAGAAGAGTAAATACACACAGAAGATGGCAAAGTTTTGTTTCAAAATTCTGATGATTCATGTTGCATAGTGAATTGAGGGCGTTCACCTACAAAAGCTGTCAATGGCTCTTTACAACATCCTTTCTGCCAGTGACCCTTCAAAGCACCAATAGAACTGCTTTGTCATAAGGGCCAAAATCCCAGAACATCTCGCCTGGCAACCTGAACTAGTTAGAGGATTACCCTGGGCCCCACTCAAACTGGTAGTCTTATGGACTACTTGGTAAATGGGTTGGATTAGCACGCCCAGATTTGGTATATGTTGCCTCCAAAATCCAAAGAAACTCATTTTTTTTTTCCATAGTGGTAAGAGGACCCAAATGCAGCAATTTTCCCTTACCTTGGAAGATATATGTTTATATGCTAAGACCATTAGATTCCTAGAAATTTCACCAAGGAAGTAGGACTACATTTTTGTGGAATTTATTTTCCATCCTCTAGCACACTTGTGCCTTACTAAGATTTCTAGTGTAATTACAACTTTCTGCTTACAAAGTCGAATCAACATAATGTTATAGATGTAATGGGCTAATGCAGGGTCTTACATAATAGAGATATGATTGAGGTCCTGTAGATTGGATTAGGGGTTAGAAAACTATAAACCATAAACCAAACCTGGCGTGTGACTTGTTTTTATAAGGCTTATGAGTTAAAAATGGCTTTTACATTTGAAGGGTTTCAAAAATACAAATAATAATATGGAACAGAGACTATATGTGGCCTGCAAGTGTAAAATATTTACTAGCTAGTTCTCTAGTTGCTGGATAATATTATAGAGGGCTGAATAATTAAAATAAGACAGTGTATAAGTGTATTGTTGTTCCTTCCAGATGGAAGCAAACTGCTTCTAGTAGTCTTCATTAACAGATATAGAGGGTGAAAAAAACCACATTTTACAAATCGGTAACCACATACTAGGTGCAAGAAGACACATTGATTTGCTCCAGTAAATCAAGAATAACTGCAATTTAAATAATCATTAGATTAAGTCTATGATAATTGCCTATCTTCTTTAAAATCCGTATTTTGTATATGTGGTCAAATAGGCAAGTTGAAAAGGAATACAATAGCAATTCACCTCTACATCTTTCAGGTCCTTTATAGCAGTACTAAATCTCTGAAATTCCTCTATAAACAAAATAATCAAATAAAAGCAATACTGCTCTTGGATTACTGTTTTGGTAGGTAGAAGCTGTACTATAGGCTTCCATAATAGTCCTTACTAGAAAGCTCATTGAAATAATATAAAGATTTGGCCAGTTATTAAACCTGCCTGTTTATAGTTTTCATTTTGGAACTGAGCAAATAACAAAAGGCCAAGTTGAAGGACCCACTTGGCCTGAATCAAAATTCTGTTAATTAATTGCCTGGTCTCTATAAATCCCTAATGTGATGGGTGGACAACAGCAATATCTGAGTACTCCAGAAATAATTTATGACAGAGCCAGTACCCAGTAATCCCTGAAAAGTCTGAATTAAGTCCCCTTTCCCAATGCATAGTTACCCTGTTTAAGGGTTAGATGTCCCTTATGGGAATACAAGGAAGAATATTATATAAATTGCTGGCAGAGTTGGAGGTTTCTTTCTCATGAGGATTGGGCTTTGTATCCATTTGAAGGATGCTAGTTGAGGAACCAAGACTCTCAAAATGTGGTGATTTGAGTGAAACTTCTGTTAACACACCTAAAACTTTGCTGATTATACAAATATGGAAGATTTTTGAAGACTCCTCATCTGTTTCAGTTGTAAAGACACTACAGTCAATTGACCCAACAGAAAGATCTCTGAAGGTCAAACCATTCTGATTACTACTCTTGCTCTGTTGCCTATTTAGAATTACCACTCAAACTGTCTCTGGTAGTTGTCTTCACTTGGCCCCTGTCTCCCAAGCAACTCATCTTCAAGGGTCCAGTTCTGTAGCAGCATTTTCCACTCATAATCTTGGCCTAAACAGAATAGCCACCACAGAATTCTTGAAGAAAATGCTTCTCTTAGCAGTGTCTCTCTCAACGCGTTGAGAAATTGGTAGAGGCAGTGTTTTCTGAACTTTCCAGGGTAGCATAGTAATCTAGCTAGCGTTAAGTGAGGAAGGATTACATAGAGTACACAAAGGCACCCCTATCATCCTAAGCCTTGAGGAGCCTTCTCTTCAGTATGTAAAGGAAGTTCAGGATTCTTACCTACCTACTAGTAGCCTAATAGTGTAGGCTACTATTTAGTTCAGCCTCTATTCAACCAATTGCGCAATTGAATAGAGTCTGTCCCAGCCACTTGCTCCAATGCATTGAATCCAAACTCTCTACTAATTACACCTCTGTTAAGTAAATATTCTCCTGGCCAAGTGTGATGGCTCACATCTGTAATCCCAACACTTTGGGAGGCTGAGGAAGGAGGATCACTTGAGCCTACGAGCTTGAGACCAGTATGGGCAACATGGTAAGACCCTATCTCTTAAAAAAAAAAAGAAAGAAAATTTAGCTGGACATGGTGGTGAGTGACTGTGGTACTCAACTACTCAGGAGGCTGAGGGAGGAGGATCTCATAAGCCCAGGAATTCAAGGTTGCAGTGAGCTATGATAGCACCACTGCACTCTAGACTGGACAACAGAGTGAAACCCTGTCTCAAATTAAAATAAAATAAAATATAAATTTTTCTGATTCAACATTATATCCCTTCTAACTTGATCCAACACTTTTATGTACCAATATCATAACTTGTTCCCAGGTTTCTGTTAATATAAATTGGCAACACCTTACAACTCTGTTTGTGCATGTACTTATACCTCTAGGACCTCGGGGACTGGACTATGGTTTCAGGTCCAGAAGCAATAATGAGAGACAGTAGGGTAAATCCTGAAGATCAGCAGTACTCTGAAGATGGTGACCTAAGTGAAGTCTATTACAGGTTATTCAGGAAAATCCGTCACCTCCTTGGATAGAGAAAATATGGCTGCTTTTACTGGCAAAGGAGGCTTACCAGAATTTAAAGTGTAATGCTTTCAGCTTCGCTGGAATTGCCCCATATGTTTCCATCCTAAATTTATAGGTTCTCCCTCTTCCCAATGAATGCCCTAGCTTTAAGTTGAGAGTCTTAAAAGTTGTTAATTTAATTTGCATTGTTATTCAGCCTCCATCAGGATTAGCTTTGAGGTTTGTTTTTCAGAAATCTTACCATTGTGGCTACAGGGGATAAGAGTTTATGTTAGGGCAGCCAAAAAAGCTTTTTAGGCCTTGATCTAGACAATAAGCTGATAAGTAAAACTTGAACTTTTCCTTTTCTTTCTTCAAGTTATCCTGTGCATCCAAGACCAGGAGACATTGTATTCTCTATCATCATTAAAACATTATTTGTTATTAGTTACTTGCCCAAAGCTTTGCCTTCAAAGGACCCTTGCCTCCAGTTGATTATAGATAATAATCTAAAGAATGTTTTGCCAGTGCATGCCAGGGACTACCAGTGTCCCATTTATCAGTGACATCAGGTCTTCAATGCTCCTATGTCTAGTCAGATCAGAGAACCAACTCCAACTTTAAGGTTCTGTTTCCATGAGATCATTTCTTGGAACAATTACTGCATTAGCCATGGTCACCTCAAGAGAGTAGAGCCACTATGAGTTTTAGGAGAATAAGAGGTGTGTTGTAGAAACTAGACCTTACCCAAATGCAGACATAGAAAAATGAAGCTCTAGAAGGGATAGTCAAAGATCAGAGAGTCACTAAGAAATTTTCCTGAATTGCTGGCGTGAATGAAAAATTAAAGCTTAAAGAGAAATCTGAGACTTCAAGCATGTCTATTATCCAACTGGAACCATGAAGAGGGAGTTCACAAAAAGGTTACATAGAAGCTGTGGTCTCTGTGTAGCTACTGCCTCTGTAGGCTTATGGTAAAACATCTACTGGTGGGCCTATGGTTGCAGTTGGGCAGCAAAACCAGTAGTCAAGAAGATGATTTGGATATGAAGTAGAGGAGAGAGAGGAAAGCTGGGTTCATACCCAATGGGTGCTTTTTTTCTCTCCATCTCCTGGTTGATAGAGACAACCAGCTGAGAACAACAGCCACCACTTGATTTCTGCTTCTGCAGCTCAGCAAGTTCCTCTTGGAGCCCTATCGTGCTAGCTCAGAACCACACAGGGGAAGTGACACTGGGATGTGCAGAGCAGATCTCATCCACAGGTCTTCAAATTTCTAGTTGTATGTTCTTAAGTAAGGCATTTCATCTTTTTGGCCCTTACTTTCTGCTTCTGTACTTTGGGAATAGTATGATGGTTCTGTTTCATAATGTGTAAAAGATAAGATGTTTTAATGAAAACTCATTTAAGCATATAAAGGAAAATATTTTTCTTCTACATTAATTGCCTTGTGTTAACTACTGTACCATGCAAGACCCACCCAAACTACCTAATTCCTAGAAGACATTTTATAATAATATAATGTATGATATTTAGATAACCAGCAAAGAAAATAGATAGATAGCCTTTGAAGCTAGATCTGGGTATGAATGTTGACTCAGAAACTTACTAGTCATATATATCCTTGAGCAAGTTTCTACACTTCTCTCATCCTCCACTTTTTAAAGGGAGGGTAATGGAAATTGGATAACAGCACCTGCCATTTAGAACTATTCTAGGGATTAGAAATAATATCCTGGCCATTTACCCATAGTTACCACTTAATAAATGTTTGTCATTATTTCTGTTATTATTATCATTCAGACTGCAAAATACCCTGTGCAAGAATTAAATTCACTCCTATGACATTTACCTGAGCAGTTAGAAAATAAATTAAAGTTGTCCATGTGTGTCCACAAACAGGCACTGTCCTCAGAGGATTTATGACTTATTCACCTAGCTTTGTTTTGTTTTGTTTTGTTTTAATTTCCAGGGCCTGGTACAGGACGTGACTCATACTAGGCCCTCAATAACAATCGGTAAATCAGGACTCTGGGAGCTTTGGCATGTACATACAGGCTGCCATTTCTCCACTCTAAAGTAAACCCATCAGATCTTGAAAAATCTGCATTTTTCTCTTTAGAATTCTCATGTAAGATGTGAAGGATCTGATCTACAAGACTCAGAAGTCAACAAAGAATTGCATACACCCACACACAAAATATCAGTGCTGGGTAGCCTGGTTCTGTAACTGGCAAAGAAGAGGTGTTCTTTGTCACTTGTCAGTAATCATTGTTTTATATACCTTAATTCTGGAAAGGGCACCATCCTCCTAAAAGGATGCATAGGTTAGAAGACCATTCCTTTAATCATATCAAGTCAATGAGCTATTACTTCATGAATATATGATTAAGCATGTCAGTGGATCACCTGGATTATGGAATGGGAGTAAAAAAGAGATCTTTGGGATCAAGGCTATGAAACTGATTCTCCTTTTAATCACAATGAGTTCCTGGGAAACATATCACAAATATTGAAAGGCATAGAAATTATTATTCTTTACTTGTTCTTGTAAATGTTTTTCAAAAGCATAGTATATTCCCTCCTAAGTATCTTTCAGTCTAGTAATGCATTTTACCCAGTATATCTCTAACACTACAAAGGGTTGTGATAAGGTTGTGCTTATAGGATACGGCAGGCCATTGATTGGATTTCTACTCAAAGTTTTTCTTTTTAAGATTCTATCTAAAGTTGAAGAACTTTATAAAGATTAGCCTTGTAAAGGTTGCTGTATATTTTCTGTGATGGTATTGTTAAAAATACTATTGATTATATTATATTTACTTAGAGACAAAATCCAAAATATGAATTTTCAAATTCTTATGTCTGAATATAAATACTGACATGAATAGCAATTATATTTTCTTCCTATAGAGTATTCTGTTAATGAATTACTTTCCAATTTACATTCTCAGTATATTTAATTTTTCAGTAACATTTTAATGACAGTTTTATTATCTGTATTTTATCTAACACTATGACCAGAAAGAATAAATTTCTGAAGAAAATTTAATTTACTAAAATTCCAATTAGTAAGTAGAAGAGGCAAAGGACCATCCACATTGTCTGGTCCCAAGGGTATTTATGGGCCATCCTAGCGTTCCACTTTAAAAACCAGTGTAGTCATCACTCAAAACAAAATCTTTGTCTTCCTTGACATTTAAGTCAGAAATCAAACTGAAACGTGAAAAATGTAGATGTTGATTGGAAGTTGGCCCTTGTTCATTCTATTATGGTTCTCCCTGTGCTATTAGCCTCCATTGCTCTGAGTAGGGTGCTGGAAAGTAATATAAAAGTTTATGTCTCCAACAGGCAGAAATACATTCTCTTTTACTTGTTCAATTAAATTATTTGACCTAGAGGCAACAAACAGGTTAAGTTTTTGGCTTTCAAAATTGGCCATGATTTTTCTTTCTATTAGGAACATTATGAGCTGCTGAAATTCCATGTAATGGATGTAAAAGTCAACAAAAAACAAAACAAAAAAAGGCCTTAACTAGAAAGACTCTGTTTCCTGCCAAAGCAAACACTATCCCTAAAGCATCACTGGAAGGTGTTCTTATCAGAAACAGGCCAGACCGATATAAAATCTAATTACGGAAGAAATATATTCTAGAGAAAAGAAATTGTGACACTGGTGAGTCATAGCCTCATGATCTAGATGGTAAATGACAGTGACTCATAGCTGTCGGTACTCCATGCTTCAAACTGGTTTTAGCTTGACTGGCCCCCACATTTGAAACATCTGCACATGACTAGAAGTCTCAATCTGCTTAAATTTCAATACATCAGAAAACTAAATCCACCTCTACTTTGTCTTCCACCTCCATGGTTAGTTCTTCACAGTGTCCAGAAAGTTCATTTAAAAATAAAGCTAAATGTAGGTCATTCATCTACTCACAATCTAGGAACACATCCCAAAGTCTTCCACATCCAGACATACTCCACCCTATGGGGCCCTGCCTTCTCTGACTTCACATATTATTCTCCCTACAGCACACTGCAGTCTAGCTCATGGCCTTCTCTCTGGTGGGGAAAAAAATCCAGCTTGCTTCTACCCCATGGCCTGCGTACTGAATCCTTCCTCTGACAGGAATGCTCTCCTGCCTTCCTCCATCCCTTTTGTTTTTCTTCTTGTATTTCATTCTCAGGTTAAATGTCACCTTCCCAGAGAAAACTTCTCTCATCACTCTATCCAATATCTCCATTTTCAGAATACATACAGAATTCAAATACTACTTATTATCTCTACTGTCATTTAGCAACAAGTCTCTTATTTCTTGCTTGGATTACTGCAATAATTTCAAAACTGATTGCCTTCTTTCAACCTTGCCCTGCTTCCACAGTTTATAAGTACAACGTCGCTGTGATCCTTTTAAAACATCACCATCAAATTCATGTCATTTTGCCTCTTGATATATTCCAAATGTGCCCCCTCTCACATAGAACAAAAATAAAAATCCTTATATTATTCTCCAGGGACCTGGGTAGCCTGACCCATGACTCTGACATCATCTCCTACCCACATCCCTTGCCTCTGCTCACTACCCTGAAACTAGATTGCTCGCTATTTTTCAAAGAGATCAAACTACCTTCTGCCTCAGGTATTTTGCACTCTTCCCTCAAATAACTTCACTACTCATTCTCTCACTTTCTCCCAGTCTCTGCCCAAGAAAAAGCTTAGTGAAGGCTTCCTTGATCACCCTCTAAAACACTAATAATCACTCCAGTCCCTACGTCAACACTGCTAATCTCTCTCACTATGCTTGGCTTTTTAATTTTGCACTGATTACTATCTGCTGTATTCTACATTTAGCAACTTCTTTAATTATTATTTATTGTCTACCTTTCTGCAGCTAGAATATAAATTGTATGAGTGTAAGGACTTTGAAGTTTTTGGTGCACTGTTGTCCCCCTGGTTTCTAGAACTGTGTCTGGTACTCCATAGGTACTCACATATTTGTTGAGTGAATATTGTATGATTGAGTCTTTTTCTCTGTACTAATCTAATCCTCCTCTAGTCATTCATTGCAACAACAAAACTTCCAGCTGAAAATATTCAAAACCTCAAGATAAACTCTCCTCTCATTGTCTTGAAGTCTTCTTAGCACCCAAGACCTTAGATTCCCTTCCCTTTACCACAATACCATTGCAAACATTTCCTTAGTATTATTTCTGATTTATAATTCTAGGCTAGCTGGCCTTTACTTCTAACTCATTCTGTTGCCATTACATGATTTTATGGATACCCAGCCCTTCCATCAATCCATCTTCTCATGTACTGTTCAAGTATGTTTCTAACCATGTGACTGCTTGGCTTGTAAATCTTAAATTATTCACTACTGATGGCAGTGCTTCTTAAATATTTTATAGTAAAGTAGTAGCTTCTCCCCCAATTTATCTCAGATTGATATTTGTGTAAAACATAATTAAAAATAAATGAAAAATGGAAGCTACAAATGGAACTCAAGTTTATTGTTAGATTTGGCAGATATAAAATTATACTTTAGTTACTATAATCAGGATAAAATAATAATGGAAAACAAAAGAATTTGAATGGCTTTGGTCATTGAAAATATAAGTACAGACAATATACAGAGAAAATCTTTATTGTACTCATCATTTTCTGTTATTCTGTAATCAAAAATTAACAAAATAATAAAGGAAATAGCTAATCCCCATATTGAATGCAAATAAGTATACTTTGAACAAATACTCATGCATGTCAAGGTGTAAATTGTAACTGTGAAAAATTTGCTTGCTTTTGCTTGTTAACTCATGTAATCTAGATTGAACTGTGGCTACCCTACCTGTGGTTGATAATGTATACCTAAATTGTTTCCAAGTTTTGTTTTGTTTTTTTTTTTTTAACAATACTCATAGGAGAGAAAGCAATCTTACAGTATGTTATGAGAGTAGAAGAGGAGATTTTAAAGCAAGCTCAGAAAAATTCTTTTATTTTCTTTTTTCATACTGAAGCAAATAATGGTATATTACAAAATTTTATTTTTAATTCTTCATTGGTAGCAAGTTCTAATCTTCTAATGTCCTAGATAAATCTGTCTTTTGATTGAAAAGATGAATCCTGTATCCATAAGTTTCCTATGTGTCATTCAACTTTTGATAGAAAGTAAAAATTTTAAACTGTCCACCAACTTATAGTTTTTACTGTTATGACCTTTTATAAATGTGCAAGATCAAGACCATCAACTTTGTACTAAAAATCATTGTTAAATTATGAAATATGTTAAAACAATCTGTAGAAACTCTGTTCTTACAAGCTTCTAATATTTGCTTTTGCCCTTCAATTTTACCATCTATTTGCATGGGAACATTATTATTAATTTAAAATACCAAAGATACGAGAGAAACAAGCAGGTCTGGTTGTCCAATTAGCATCTTTTAAAAAGTTGGGTCCAAACTGGTGACTTCTCTTACAGAAACACTAATAATTAATCTTCCAGTTTAGACTTTTGAAACAAAGATTTTTCTCTTCAAAATCAATACCTCAGCAAAAAAAATCATTGTTCATGATCAGTTTCCATATTATCCCATAAAATGAAAACACTTTCAAATGCAATACACTAGGCTTTGTGTAATTCACAATTTTTACCAACTTACTAAATCACTGTTTAGTTCAGCTCATATTGTTTTTCATATCAAAACATTCTCAATGAAGGAAGCAGTTTATTGATTTATTTTCTGGTTCAAGTACCTTAATCTAGGTAACACTTTAATAATATTTTCCACCTGGGTGTGGTGGCTCACGCCTGTAATCCCAGCATTTTGGGAGGCCAAGAAGGGTGGTTCACTTGAAGTCAGAGTTCGAGACCAGCCTGGCCAACCTGGTGAAACCACGTTTCTACTAAGAATATAAAACTTAGCTGTGCATGGTGGTGCACACCTATGGTCCCACCTACTAGAGAGGCTGAGGCATGAGAATCGTTTGAACCCTGGAGGATAGAGGCTGGAGTGAGCTGAGATGGTGCCACTGCACTTCAGCCTGGGTGACAAAATGAGACCCTGTCTCAAAAAATAAGAAAAACATGTTTTCCTTGCATTGCAGCTGTGCCATCAAATGAATATACTCATACAAAATAGGCACGTAACCACATTTACCAATATGAGTCATGAGCTTGGACATTGAGGCAATATGAACTTACTGCAAAACTTTATGAATAGTTATTTTCAATGGCTACTACCTATTTAATCAGAGACTGTTGACCAGGAGTCCAGTTTGCAGACACACTTGGAGCAGCACTGTTATAAAGGCCAATTTTGGACCTTCTCTCTTTTTTTTTTACCCAAATACCTTTTCTCCCTCCCTCTTCACTCTTTAGTAGCTTGCCTTGTGTTTCACCAGGAAAACTGAAGCAATCAGAAGAGAATTTCTGTCTTCTACTGTGATGTGCACCATCTATCAGTGTCAGCCTCTGTGCTTTCACTCTTGGCTTGTTACTCTCACCCAAGCCAATCCCTGCACTAGCACACTAAATACCATCCCCTCTTGCCTACTCAAGAACGTCGCCCCGAGATGTTCTCCTGTCTGTCCTACTCCAATTTTTTTCTTTCTATTGGATTTTTTCACATCATATAGAATCTGTTATTTCTCTCATTTGAAAGATTACACATACACAAACATATATATATGTCCTTGTCTTTACTTCTTCCTCCAATATTGGCTTCATTTATTTGCTTCTCTTGACAATAAAAGCGCATACAACAGTTGTCTATATGCATTGCTTCCAATTAATCTCTTGCTACTCTCTTTGAAGACTCTCCAACCAGGCTTTTCACTGCACATCTCCAGAAGAACTGCTCTCAACAAGTTCACCAATGACCACCATATTGCTAGACTCAGTAGACATTTATCAGACTTCATCTACTTGGAGGCTCAATTTGCATTATTATTTTTTTGATATTCTTTTCTGTTCATTCTCACTCCCTTGGTTGTCTCATTCATGTTCAAGGTTTTAAATAATCCCTTATATGTCAATGACTTGTGTTGCTACACCTTTAGCTCAATCTCCTTCCCGAAACCCAGGTTTGTATATCCCTACCCTACTTGCCACCCCACTATAATGTCTAATACCCAGACCTGGTATCAGAGGATTGCAACACCATTCATCCGATTGCTCAGGCCAAAAGTTTTCCTTAAGATCTTGTTTCTCATACTCCATATACAATTCCTCAGCAAATTCTGGGCGTTTTGTGTATAAAGATATCCAGAAAGTATATGTTGATGTACATTCTCACCACTTCTGCCACTACCAACTGGACATCAACCATGATGATTGCTCACCTGGGTTACCACAACATCCTAAGGTACAACATCCATGTTTGTACCTTTGTTCTCCTCTGCAGCCCATTATCAATATGCATTCAAAATGATTCTTTAAAAATACAAACCAGCTCATATTACTCCTCTATCCAAAACCTCAAATATCCCCTTATTTCATTCAGAGTAAAATTCTTGGATCTTAAAATAGATCTCTACCCTCTCTCTTACCTCCTTCACCTTCCCTCAGGTCTCAAGCCCTTGCAGCCTCACCAACCACATACCAGCCATGTACCATCTTCGGATAATTTTCTGTTTCCTTCTCCTGAAATGCTCCTCCTTCAAATTGTTGTTGTTGTGTTAATTCTTTTGCTTTCTCCAAGTCTTACCTCAAATATTATCTTCTTAACAAAGCTGTTTCAACCAACCGATTAAATATTGCAACTTATCCTTCCTTCCCGGGCATCCTACTCACAGTTACTATACAAATGTGTATATTTATTATATTTATTACTTATTGTTTGTCTTCACCCAAATAGAATGTAAACTCTCCCAGGGCAAGGATTCTTTCTGTTTTCATTCTGTGACATATTTCAAGGGCCTAAAATAGGTCCTGTTACATAATAGAACTCCATAAATACCAGTTGGATGAAAAAATGAACTAATGATGGAGAAGTAAGTTCCTTACATGAAACTTACACTTGAAAGGGCCCACAAATTCTTAGAAAAAATAAATAGGACAAGACCACACCTAAGATATTGATTGTGAGATTTAAGAACACAAGGGATAATGAGAAAACCGTAATTTATATATGGTTGATTGGATGCCATGCAGGATGGAAAGCTTAGCAACCTTGGCAATGTTAAAGTAAAAATAAGAGTACAGATTCTCAGAGGTGAAGGGGTATGAAAAGGGAAAGGTATGAGTTACAAATTACAGAGTCAAGAAGATAGTAAGTAGGTAAAATATAACAGGTAATCAATCAATAAATCAGGCCCAAATACAGCCTGTCAATAAATAGTTACTAAAAATATAATTTAAATATATAGCCATGACCTCTGAAAGAACTAACAGGGTAAATGGCAAGAAAAAGGGCTGCCTTTTGGGGACAGGATCAGGGATGAACCAGGGCTGCTTCATTTTAGACATATGGACTGATAGGAACTTTCAAGAGCTGTTGTGCATTTGAACTACCCTTTAATAGCAGCTGTTATATGAAACGGGCCTTTGGCACTGCTAGAACCAAAAGAAATGTGAAACTCCTTGACTTGCAAGCCTTTCTGTACACTATAATTTAATCACATATCTATGTTACCTGAATATACATTTTGTAAATTCGGTTTAAACACTACATAATAATTCTTTCAATTATGGGCATGATTCCCTCTTGAGTATATACATCAGTCATTAGCCTCTTCTTTACCCCTCTAGGATTATGGGGTGTTAACTATCATCCAAGACATATTTTACCTCACAGGACTAGACTCCAATACTGGAATCACCTGGGTGCTTGATAAATGTGTTCCACAAATTAATTTTTTTAATGTCCCATGTTTTTATTTTTCAAAATTCTCAAAAAATTTCTCTATAATTCCTCCATAGAAATATACACATGAATATGCAGGAAGGTGTGTAATCATATCTCTTACCTTCTCTCCAGTTACACTATCAACTCTCTACCTGAGACACCCTCATTTTTATAGGCTGTCTTGCATGTAAAAGTTGGTAAATATCTGATTACCAAAGGCATTACGTGCAGTTGATAAATATCTGTTGAGTGAAGGGGTGGTAAATAAATTGGTTGTGTCAGTACCTGACAGTGGACCATTTTCTATGGTTTCTGTTGATAGAAATGGTTTATTTGCCTAATGGAGACTACAACTGACAAAGGGCAATTCCATTTTGATTTAGAAAGTCCATGTTCATAAATTTGAAAAAATGACATAACCAGGACAGACTTCAGAATAATTTTGCCATAATGATAATAACAATGATAATGGTGATGACAACAATAGCTCCCCTTTAGCAAGTAAGCATATACTCTGTGTTAGACATGGGTCTGAGCTCTATCATTCAAATCTAACTAATCCAGTCAACTCTCACCATCATCTTATGAGGTAGTCAGTATTACTGAATGGCCCTCACATTACAAAGGGGGAAGACGTTAAGAAGCTTGCCCAAATTCTCCTTGCTCTCATATGGCAGAGCTACACATTGACTCCAGGCAATCTGACCACACTGAGTGAAATATCGGGTTTTACATAAAATAATCCTGGGAAACTTATCCTTTTCTTAGCAGATTAATCCTTTATTTTGGACATGTGCGTGCTAGGAGCTTCCAAATTAATATATCTAATTAAATTACTCTTTAATAGGAACCTCTAATTGAAAAGGTCCTTTGGCTCTACTGTGATGAGTGGAAGTGTGGGTCTGTGGAACTCCAGACAGCAGAGAGTCCCACTCAAAAGCATGATGTTAAGCCCTACTGAGGAAACTACCAGCCCTTACTGTCAGGGGCATCAACATCGTCCTCTACACTCCCTGCAAAATGTGATTTTGAAGAGTCTTCTCACTTACATTTTTCACACCACCACAATCCCCATTAGTAGAATATTGAAATCCCTATTATATACATCTATCTATGATTTTTCTATTAAGATATCATCTAAAAATCTACCCAAATTACTAGTCAGTGCCTCAAAATTCAGAAATATCTTGCAAAAAATGTTAATGGCAAACAAAGAAATAAACCCTATTGGGATAAATAAGAAACTCAAATAACTGATAGTTCAAAAAATGTTTCCACATGTGCTGTACAATAAAACACATACTGAAGGATTCAAACACAATCAGAATCCAGTCAATTCAGTGAGAAGAAAAATCAGTCGACAGAGTAAAAGACCCATGCATAAGTCCAGGTAAAATCATGACATTCAAATGTTATAAATATTTTTATTTTAATGGTATCTGTTTTCTTTTCTTTTTCCTTCTTCCATTTTCTTATGAAACTCCTCTATCATTAGTCAGAGTTTAGACATTGCCAATACATTTCCAACACTGATCTTCCACAAAACTGACAAAAACAAGCAATGCGGAAAATATTCCCTATTTAATAGATGGTGCTGGGAAAGCTGGCTAGGCTAGCCATACGCAGAAAACTGAAACTGGACCCCTTCCTTACACCTTATACAAAAATTAACTCAAGATGAATTAAAGACTTAAATGTAAATCTCAAAACCATAAAAACCCTAAAAGAAAACCTAGGCAATACCATTCAGGACATAGGCATGGGCAAAGACTTCATGACTAAAACACCAAAGGCAATTGCAACAAAAGCCAAAACTGATGAATGGGATCTAAATAAACTGAAGAGCTTCTGCACAGTAAAAGCAACTAGCATCAGAGTGAGCAGGCAACCTACAGAACGGGAGAAAATTTTTGTAATCTACCCATCTGACAAAGGGCTAATATCCAGAATATACAACAAATTTACAAGAAAAAAAATCAAAAAGTGCGTGAAGAAGAACAGACACTTCTCAAAAGAAGACACCTATGCAGACAACAAACATATAAAAAAAACTCATCATCACTGGTCATTAAAGAAATGCAAATCAAAACCACAATGAGATATCTCACGACAGTCAGAATGGCAATTATTAAAAAGTCACGAAACAACAGATGCTAGCAAGGCTATGGAGAAATAGGAACACTTTTACACTCTTGGTGGGGGTGTAAATTAGTTCAACCATTGTGGAAGACAGTGAGGTGATTCCTCAAGGATCTAGAACCAGAAAGACCATTTGACCCAGCAATCTCATTACTGTTATATACCCAAAGGATTATGAATCATCCTACTAGAAAGACACATGCACACGTATGTTTATTTCAGCACTATTTACAATAGCAAAGACTTGGAACCAACCCAAATGCCCATCAATGATAGAATGGATAAAGAAAATGTGGCACGTGTATACCATGGAATATTATGCAGCCGTAAAAACAATGAGTTCATGTCCTTCGCAGGGACTTGGATGAAACTGGAAGTTACCATTCTCAGCAAACTCAAACAAGAACAGAAAATCAAACACCACATGTTCTCACTCATAAGTGGGAGCGAACAGTGAGAACATACGGACACAGCAAGGGGAACAAAACACACTGGGGCCTGTCGGGGGTTGGGGGGCCAGGGGAGGGAGAACATTAGGACAAATATCTAATGCATGCAGTCTTAAAACCTAGATGACGGGTTGATGGGTGCAACAAACGACCATGGCACATGTATATCTATGTAACAAACCTGCACATTCTGCACATGTATCCCAGAATTTAAAGTAAAAGAAAGAAAGAAAAGAGAGCAATATTGAGGGTCTTTTTATACCTTATGAATCATTACTAAGATTACTCAAATCTGCAATCGTGTTGTTGAGCATAAGTTATCTGGTGGCACAGGCCTTCTCAGGGGCCATAAATGTCCATTAACCACTAAGCATCAACTTTATGATCATTTATGTAAAGTGTCAGAAGTCCACATTAGTGAAACAGAAGAAAATTATCTTTTCTTAGTCATACAGTGCAAGTGTTTGTTGCATATCTGGTAGCCTAGCGCTTGTTTGTTGCATATCTGGTAGCCTAGCACTTCCCTTTGAGTTACTGCAGGTGATAGAAACCCTACCTCCCTGTCAGATCTCAAAACAAGTCACCCCAAATTATGCTCATCACGCTTTCCATAGCTAGTATGAGAAAATGAGTATAAAGAAATAAATATCTAAACATTTCTTTAACAAAGGTTGATACCTCATTAACATCTTCATTCATTTTCCTCATTAACATTGTTTAAGCGCCCATCTTTTATGGAGGTTGTAAAGAGTTGTGATTAGGGCCTTCCAACATACTAAAAGACATAATGCGTGATCGGTTTTTTCTAAAAATCAAGAATTTGTTTATAAATAAACTGGAACATGTGACATATATATATTTCCTACACTTGATCTTAGCCAAAATAGCGAGAAGCAATCACACATATGTATTTCCCAAATAAATGTTTACCTCACTGCAAGCCAAAGGTCATAGAAGGTTTGTCTGACATTTCAAAACTAAACTTAGTTTTATGCACAGTGATTTCCTATCTATATCAAACAGAAATCAATTTCCAGAAAGTGCTGTAAGCATTTTAATAAAATAATCAAAGAATGGTTCAGAGGTATTAAACACTATTTTGGAGTCTTTCTTAGCAATCATGTTGCTAGATACACACATTTTAACAAATATTTAACACAGTTTTTAAAATACTACTTATTGTAGAGAAAAGATATTCCTGAAGCTTGTTCCTATGTAGTTTTGGATAACAGAGTTCTAGAGATAGATGCATATGTAGTAAAGGCTGGAGAACAAGGACTAGGAGTAAGAAACCCTTTCTTCCTGGCCACTTAACCAGCACCTGGCTGCTGAAGCTAGAGCCCCAGCTTTCCTTTGGAGCACTCAGGCCACTTACTTCCCTCAAGACAGGTCAGTGGTCCTGAATCACACAATTTGAGAAGATGATTTATAGCTTCAGCTACTTGATTCTCTGACTTTTTTTGGGGGGACAACCGGCCAGGTCTGTCATTTTTTACTCATCATTGTAAAAACGGACAACCATGGTGCAGTTGCTATTGTGTATTGGGAGACCAGCACAGAAATTAATCAGAGGTACGACAGGGCATCCTTACCAGTGAAAAACAATACAGGGTGAGGGTGTCTGCACACTTACATTTAAGGGAGCATATCGTAGTGCAAATTGGGTCATCTCAGGAAATATAAAAGCATTATTCCTCTGAGATTTGAAAAAAAAAATGTAATTACTTCTTCCACCAAGCATGATTCTTTTCAATAACCTTCATTTTTGTCCCCTGGAAATGAAAAGAGGTTTCTGTTAAAAAGGCATTTCCTCTGACTCTGTGTCCTTGAGCTGCACAAAATGTAAACCATTCCCTCCCTCCTTCTTTTGAAGAAAAAGGGGGCTTCAATCTTTCCTTCTGAACACGGTCCATTTAAATAAGGAGATGGAGTCCCATCTTTTCCATCAGCCCCATTGTTTGACTTGTCAGTAATAACACTTGAGCTGAAATTGTACAGGCGTCCCGCTAATTTAGTAATTATTGACATGGTGCTGAGCAGGAAATGATAGCAAACAGAAGGAACGGTTAAGGAGAAATGAAATAAAAGATGTTCATATCATTGTTGAATAATAGTTGAGATCATTTTGTGCTTTAAGTAGGCCCAAGACACCTTTTCCCATTTTCCTGACACATTTATAATTTATGCTTTGTAATAGTTCCAAATATTTTTAGGACACTGGACTTTGTTTGAGAATCTTACCGGACTGAATGAGTCATGCCGCACACACACAGAGGAGTGGGTGAGGTGACCTGCTGCAGCCTCCCATTTAGGTGACAACCCGTTTCTCTCTGGCCTGCCTCTCCTTGTTTTGAAATTTACGTTTCTATTTATTGTGTCTCAGCTCTAGCTACGATTTCTGCTGCCAGGCTAGGCAATGTGACCCATGCAGTTACAGATGTAGATGGTGTTGATTTGTGTATTTATTTTCAAATCTGGAGGCTCTGCTTAGTCATAAGAATTTCTCTAGTAATAAACATAAATTACCTGGCTCATTTAAAGAAAGCTGCATATTTGTGCATTATTATAACTGTGCTAGAGCAAAGGACATGTGTGTATGTATTATGTGCATATGTGATGACAAACACTGAAAAAGTTGAGGCAGGCCTATACAAATTTGGAAATCATTTGCTGGGAGAATATAAATATTGGCTCTGTGAAAATACAGTGCATCTTTTTCTAATTCAGATATTAGAGAATAAGAATGACACTTTTTGTATGAGGTCACCTTGTAGTATGGCATTTACCATTAGGTAATGATTACTTATCAGAACATAATTCATCAATGCTAGCAAACAAAAGATAAATGTGACAAATATGTGACAACAAAGTACTACAGCTGCACAGTATTATATTTTCTTTAAAAAGGACTGAAAAACATTTATTTTAAAACACAGTAATATAAACTTGTAGGACTACAGATATATAGTCTGATCCAAAGATGGAAGACAAATAGGCCTAAGATAAAGCATGGGAAAGAAAGAAACCTCAATGTCCTTGAGTGCTGGGATGTGGGAAATTGTGATGGCGATGACGATGGCAATGCTTATCCTAAGAGAGCAACTAGATGGGCTGATCACTCTTATGTGCCAGGTGCCATCTGCAGCACTTTGCATGGAGTAACTTACTCATTTCTCCCAAGAAAACATGGTATTCACATTACAACAAGGAGTAAACTGAAGCTCAGAGGGAAGGTCCACAGTGCTATCCAAAGTCTTGATTGTGGCTCTAGTCATTATTGGCTCTTTTTCTTTCTGATTTCTGAGGCAGAGCTCTACAACATTACACTACATCACTCCCTTGAATTTTCTTGTCTTCTTTCTTTTCCTTTTTTTCTGTGGTTCAAATTATTTGTATAAAATTAAGCAAATCAGAGACATTTTTTTTAAAAGACTCAGCCCAAGCATGAATTTAGACAATAGGTCACATGGTGTTTTATAGGTACACCCTATTGTCTAGTCCCCTATACTAAAGGTATCATGCCTTCAGTAGCCATTACCTCTAAAAAAAAACCAAAAAACAACAACAAAAAAAGCCCTTCTACTCGGGCACAATGGCTCATGCCTGTAATACCAGCACTTCGGGAGGCCAAGGCAGGCAGATCACCAAGACAGGAGTTCAAGAACAGCCTGACCAACATGGTGAAACCCTGTCTCTAAAATACAAAACAAAAAATAAATAAATAACCAGGCGTGGTGGCATGCACCTGTAATCCCAGCCACTCAGGAGGCTGAGGCAGGAGAATTGCTTGAATCTGGGAATTGGTGGTTGTAGTGAGCCAAGATGGCACCACTGCACTCCAGCCTGGGCAACAGAGCGAGACTCCATCTCAAACAAACAAACAAACCAAAACAAACCAAAACAAAACTCCATTGTCTAAATATGGTAATATTGGAGAAATAGTTTAAGTAACACAGTGCAAAATCACTGAAGATGTGTCATAAAGGCATACAAAAAAAGATTTACTGATGATATGTAAATGAGAATGCCTCCTCAATAGAAACAAAAAGTTACTTAGCTAAATACTCTTTTGAAAGAATCACATAACGTCTGTACACAGGTGATCTTAAAATGTTCATATTCAATCCAAAAAATATACACTTAAGTCGGGTGGCACCGCATGTAGTCCAAGCTACTTGGGAAGCTGAGGCTAGAGGATTGCTTGAGCCAGGTGTTTAAGTCTGTAGTGCACTACGATTGTGCCTGTGAATAGCAACTCCAACCTGGGCAGCATGATGCAACTGAGTCTCAAAAAAAAAAAAAAAAAAAAAAAAAAAAAAAAACTTATAAAGTTCCTTTGTAGTTGTGTTACAAAATAAATTATTTCCATAATGCTCTGTTGAGTTATTAGGCAATGCAGAGTCAGCACAGAGGAAAGTGCTCTGGCTTTCATTTGTCTCTACTGCTAAGAAGAAAACTTTCTCAGCTTTAAAATTCTATTGATTAGGGCTCTCCAAGCTATTCCAACATTTCTCCCTTTCTCCAGAAAGTGTAATATGTACTGCAGGCAAACTAGATAAAAATTGTTAGATTTCATTACATGAACATTCATATATATATATATATACACACACACACAGATAGATATATATATATCTCAACCAGAGCTAAAACTCTGTAGATATATGGACCAGTTATAGCTCTGAATATGTGCACATTACCCATGGGATTCCATGACATTTTGTGCACATTGCAAGGTGCACATGCCCTGTGGATGCCTGTCATATGCATGAATTATAAACAGAAATCATACTTTATGTCATCCAACTTTGTACTGACAAAGCCTAGTATTGTGATATGGGCTCCCGACAGCCCTTCCTACATTGGAAATTTCTGAAGGACAAAGATCACATTCCTTGTGTGAATATATGACAAAATAACACCTTCATTTGGAAGGAGAAGGAGACTTATTATTGGGAATGAGAAGGAATTTGAGGATGACAGGAGTAAAGGTCCATTTACAATTTTGGCACATGCAGGTTTAACTCAGAATCCACCTTAAGAAGTTAGACACATTCCTATAAGCTTGTAGTGATATCTTTGACTTCACAAAGTCTTACACAATAGAACTATGAAAGTCTTGTTTCAGCTGGAAGCTCATAACAGCAGGGACATGCAGTGCTCCCCACTGTTTCTACTGCAACTCCACCCAGGATTCACTCTCCCACCCTGTGGTGCTTATATTATCCTCTGACAGGTGAGGCCCACAGCTGTGACTGGACACAATGACCAGAGCTGGTTAGGTCAAGTGTGAACAAGCAACTGCAGCTGACGCATCGGCTGGTCGGAAACCTATTGCCTGCCAGGCCTAAAATAAAACTATGAGCTGGTCAATTACATCAGTGGGAGTGGGGGAATAGATGGGTTGGAGGAATAATGGCAGGTGGCAGAAAGAAACTGGGTTATAAAGTTCAGGATCATGTGCAATAGCTCACTTTGGACAGGATGCAATAACTAACTGATGAAAACTTTTAATGCCTCAAAGACAAGTTTATGGTCACTTGTGTAGCAGTCTAATTAGATACTTCTAGTCCATGGGTAGCTTTCCTCCATCGGTGGCTCAGGGACCCAGGATCCTTCCTGTTTGTGGCTGTACTCTCCCTGAGGGCCTTTGTGGCTTGGCCATCCATTAGCATGAGGGTTCCACTTCTTACAAACCTGGGCTCTGAAGCTGCTACTTCTTTTCAGACACCAATGACCAAAACACATCATGGGACCACCCTTCATAGCAATGCAAGCCTGGAAATTAGTAGGGCTGCCTGTGTGGAAAGACAAACAGATTTTTGGTGACCTGCTACAGACACAAGCCAAGTCACGTTCAAGGCCCAGCTTTATGAGGGACATAAAGAGATGGCTGAGTTGCTCAAAGAAGAAAAGAGAGGAAAGGTCCTAAGAATGACCATGAACCTGTCTTGATTCCACTTTCTTCATTGTTGTTTTCTTAAAATCCTCACAGTATTTCTTAGTATATGCCACTCTTTAATTGAGCTAGCCTGAGTAAGTCTTACATTTTATAAATCTATTGGCATAATCTGCATTCTTCCTGAATGTTCAAACTAGAATGGAGAAAATTGAAAATTGAGACCAGGTTGCTATTGAAACATGAATTCTTTCCATGATCCCCCCCAGTAGAATTTAGTGAAATGAAAGGATAGCTTCCATCACATTATGTTTAATTCTTCCTCGATTTCATTTATCTTTTTACTCAAAACTAATATTTTCCAACAGCTACTTCCCTTAGAATCTCTGTAAGCTACAGAAATGTTAGCAGCTTACTTTGGTCATATCATGGGCCAGTGCAGCAGTGCTGTCTCATGATTGTGAGCCTAATTTAACTAAAAATAGCAAGGGAAACGCTGAATTTTGAAGCATTTCTCTAGTTCCCAGTAGCTGAATGGGAACATTTTCACTCAAAGAACAGCTCCTCTTGCCTTATTGCAGCATAGAGGACTCAATCACATTTTCCCTCGGGCTGACAACAATTAAAAACTAGCTGCCATAAGACAGTATTCACAGATATTCACAACAAACACAAATTGGTGCTGTTCATCGAGACAGGCAGTATATGCCACACAGACAGCAGCACTCAAGGATAACCGTCTCTTTCAATGTCCAGCATCTTTGAAATGAGCTTGGCTGCTAATAAGACTAATGCCTTCAGTGTTATTCAGTCAGTTTCATTCTTTACAGCTTTTATTTTCTCTTTAAAGACTCTCCCAGTCAGTTGGGCCACTTGATCAGTTGGGTAGAAGTTGGGAGATACACATTGTTTAGGAGGAGATCATAATTTAAGCAAAAAGCCTCCGAGGAATGAAATGCCATGTATTTCCATTTGCAAGCATTCCCACCAGGCTCTCTCCTTTTGGAGAACTTCCCTTTCTTTCACCTCCCCCATTTTCCCATAACATTGCATCAGATATTTAGAAATGTTTTGTTTTAATACCAAATGACTTTTTTTCTAGATCTGTTTTCTAACCAACCTGATACTTCAAGGCAATAAATAAGAAACGGCTTTGTTATTGAATTGGGAACAAAAGATACAGTGGAGAAGCATATTAAAATGTTCAGAAAATCCTAAACTGAAATCTGTTTACTAAGCCACCAGCTGTCACTTCCTCTCCTGGCTGTCGTGCACTACCTATCTGGAACTGTTGCCTTGCACTCACTGCCCTGACCCTACTGTATATCTACTCTGATGTTTTCTTAGAAAAACAAGTTTACCCCCTTCCCCCTGCAACAAATTACATCTAAATGTACTCCAAATATGCTGTCATTCTCAATTGCATTCAATGTTGTTCCTTTTCAATTTTAAAATGGATGTTTATAAGAAGTAGCATGACAATCTATTTAAGAATAAAAGTCAAAGAGTTAAACTCAATGACCACAGTAGGAATCATGAATGTGGAACTGAGAATGTTGACTTGAGTACCTGGAGTTCAATCATAAATTAAAAATCGTTAAAATGTGGTGTTTGGGGTTATGAACTCTGTTTCAAATTACAAGTAGCTGTATCTGGCATGTTAGAATTGTTTTCTAATCTTAATGAAATGCTAAAGTGGAGATTTTTCAGAAGGATGCAAAGTCTTTTTAGGAAACCATTACTGACCCTCATATTTCAGTGACCCCATACACCCACTCCCCGCTTGGCTTCAATGTTGGCAATATCTGACACCCTTTTCGCCACATTCAGGAGGGAAGCCAAGGATTAAACCAGCCATGAAGACTCTTTTCCTTCTCAACTCACTGCTGGGAAGCAAATGTATTCTGTAAATTCCCGTATCTGGCCACGAGGGCTTAGGGGACAGGGTGGGCTGCTCAGAGCTGAGACACACTTACACTATGGATAAATAGATATCCGTCTCCAAAACTGCCAGCTTTGCTTCTTCCACTACCGCTTGGCTCCCTGTAGTCAATCTGCACGTGATTCCTATTAAAATCCTGTTTCCTTAAAGCAACAAGGGTTTCAGCATAGAGAATAAGATATCTGACCTTTGGAGCCCATGAGCTCTCACTGCTAGATATATTCACTGAATCAACTATCAGCACACAGGCCCTATCAGCAAAGGAGAGAAATGCGCAAACTTCATGCAGCATTAATCAAACCTGAAACGTTATTTTTAAGGTGTCACGAAATCCACATTGACTGACTGGTCCTTTTAATCTTAATTTTGAACAGTTGCTACTCCAATTAAATTCTACCACCTAGCATTTTCAAACAGCTCCTGGTTGTTTCCACAAACTCCGTTAATGGACAGCTGTTTCTGACAGCTCCCTGATTTGCCAGTGCTGTGTTGGCTGCCGGCACAGGAGGCCCGTTCTGTATTCTGCTGCTGGCACTGGGGGATATGCAAATGAACACATGAATCAGTTGTCACCACCACAGACACCGTGCAGGGAGACGATCAGAATGTGTGGGGAGCTTAGTTGGCTGTGAGTGAGGGGAGAAGAAGGGGGGCGGGAAAGCTTGGGTTTCTTGAAGTGAGTTTTCTTTTCTTTTTCTTTTTTCAAGTGTCTCCAGTTTATTTTCACTTTGTGGCATTCATTAGATTTCAGTTCAGGAAAGTGCAATCTGTTCCTCGCCAATCACCACAGAAACCCTGCAAGTTTGGGAATGATAGAAACATTTCAGGTAAACACTATTAGAACTTTGGTAGCACAAGCAGAATATTATATACATTTCCGTTTTTCCAATATTTCCCCATCTGAAGTGGGTGAGGGAATGATGGGGACAAAATGAAACTTTTGTTTCCCATACGGATGTGCTCGGGAACACTTGGCTTGGGTTCCAAAGCCTGGTTATAAGTGTTCCGAATTATTTCCAGCAAGTAATGCCGAACTGCTCCACCCGCCAAGCTGAATGCTCATACACATGGTGTGAATACGTTAAATGAAGAACAGAGTGAGTGAGCGCCAGCCCCAGGGCCTCCTGTCCTGTCCCTCAGACCTAGCTGATATACTAAACAATGGAGAAACGTTTTTGCTCTTCTGTTATTTAGGATTCAGTCAGGGAAGTAGTTCCACTAAGAGTGACACAGACTGTAGGGATTATTATGGGCTGGATCTTATGTAGTTGTGGGATGTGGTGAGGCTCCAGTCACTGTAGGCCAGCAGGACCTGTGGCTGGGAAGAAAAGCGGGACATAAAGTGGTGACCACAAGGACAAGTTAAAATCCGTGAGGACATACTGGAACCTGTAGAGACAAATGGGAAGCCCTGAGCACAAATTGGTACTGTTTCTCTCACTGCCTGCAATTTTGATGGTATGGGTGATCTGAAGAAGGAGTGACACCCTAGGCCACATTGCTGAACAGGACTTGGCCTAAGACTTGAAAAGATAGCAGGAGCTGGAGTAGAGGGGACCCAAATGGCTGCCCCTACCAGCAAGAAGAGCCAGTGGGTCAGTGACAACATGCCCTAACTCCGGTGAGGCTGGGAGCCCTACTCCAACTCTCTGAACCTTAGGACGACTGTTTTACTTCACCTGCTCAGTCATTCACAAATTCCTCTGCAGGCAACCTGCACTCAAACCATAACAGGAAGGCAATTCTGGAAATCGTATTTCCAGCTCTAGGTTGACCCTTAGAAACCACCACAGCTGTAGAAACCATCCAACATGGCATTGTATACTATGGGTTCCATGTATCAGTGGTAGTACCAAGCACATTACCTGGAAAATGGACAAAGAAGACAGGGAGAGCTAGGCATGGAGTCAAGTGGTGAAATTACAGGACTCCATGGAGTGAAATATGGTTAAAAATGTACCACCGTTCAGGGATCAAGGAGCAAATCAGTATCACATATTGATTTTATTGAAATACTGTTAGAAGTCCTACAAGACGGGGAAAGCTAACCAGGGCCAGGTTTAGCACAGGTACAAAGAATGAGAAAGAGAAAATATTATGATCTCGATTACACCTGGCTAACACATACTATCTGGGACTTTATGTGTCTTCTATCTAAAGAGAAATGAATATAGACTTCATTTCTAAGTTGGTTTCACATTGGTACGTCTAAGCTGGTTTAAAATTGCAAATGTTTGAGAATACCTTGGTATAAGGGATACCTCAGACATGATTTAACAAGAGAGCAATAGCCAGAAGAAATCCTATGCTGTCATCAGAGGTAATTCAAAACATTTGTGGGTCTTATGTTGCTACTCATTACCAGGAGAATGATTATAATTTCCCTTAAATCTAAAATAGGTTTAGAGTTCATAGCAGTTAATTTTCACTTATGTTTTGGATCAAGACACCCAAATTTAAAATTATTTAATCAGAAAATTAACCAGAGGGTGATCGGTCCTAATGGCCTTCTGGAAACACACACAGACACACACACACTTACACACACACACACCACACAAACTACACAAATACACACACTAGTATACATAAATATATATACACAGAGAAACTATAAGTGAAATTCCTGTTCACCAGAGCCAGCCTCACCCTCTCCTTCCAGCTCAATAGGCTTGTTGCTCCCGAATTGTTCTTACTTATAGACATCTCTCTCTATATATAAACACAAATATACATATATATGTATATAAACATATATACACATAGATATTTGTGTGCATATATTTTTTCTTTATAACAGAATTTTGCTGTATTTATTCCCTTGTAATTATATTGAATAACTTCCCATATCAATAATAATGAAAATATCTCATTCTTTAGATGTATTTCACTTTGTCTCTTTACCATAATGTATTTAACCATTCCTTTATTGATGGGCACTTAGGTTACTCCCCTACCTGCCTTGTAAAAAATAACATTCCCTCCAGAATGATTCCTGGTGGCATCTCTTCTTTTTTGTTAGGATTTTTAAAACTCATGCATTGGATTCCGGGGCATGAGAGAGAACCAACGTCCTTTTACTCACCGGATTAGCGAAGAGAACATTAACTTGTACGTTTCTCTCATTCTATACATGTTTGGGCTATTTGCTTCTTTCTTCTCACTCAGATCAAGGTTATGTGATGAAGATAAGGGCTGGCCTTTGTAGACTTGGCCCACTGCTGAGCCCACTGCACCTGAGGGAGTCAATGATTATTTTTCTTCAGCTCTATATGGCATTGTCAAAACAAATTTCTGAGTTTCAAAAATACATTAGAAATTTGCTTAATGGACATAATAAAATTTATGTATTTTGAAACAGTTAATTAGATTCATTGTTTGATATGGACCTGATGATCCACATCAGTATAGTATAGTTCCACAGTGAAGAATTCTTAGCTCTTTCCAGGTTTATAAGAATTGCTATTTTGTATTTCTCACATCTAGATTATTTGCATAAGCATCACTTTATGATAAAGGGTTCATTTCTCCTGGACAGAATACTCCTTTCTAAGAAATATCTCATAAAACAAGATGAAAGCAAACATTTTGCAGCCACTAGTCCGTCGTTTTCTCCATTGAAGGGATTGTGTAGGTTTGCACTTAGTCTCTTAGTCAATTAACAATCAATGCTAACAGCAGAATCACTTGATTCTCATCAACAAGATGTCCTTCAGCTTTAGCATTTTATTGCATCCTGATCATGCTCTTCATAAAAGGACTCAGACTTCAAATTAATAGGTGGCTTAGCATAATCCAGCCTAGGGGCCAGGCGCTTCTGCCTGGGAAACTATATAACATGCTTCAGATATGTTCTATTACTAACTACCACTGTCCCCTTGAAAAATTTACTTCTTGTTGAAATCCATGGACTAGTGAACATAAAAATATGGTAGCCATCCCATCATTGCCTGTAATTCTTTTGTAAAAACAAGCCCGTCAGATCTCAAGAATGGAACTTTAATTAAAGTGACCTTCTCCCACTCCTTACCTTTATCTCATATTTTCATAACTCCTTGTAATTCTGGAATGATGGAATTCACTATATCAGTGTTGTTAATGTTTGTCTGTATCCCACTGTAGATTGTAAGCTACTTGACTATCATGTGTAGCCTAGACAATGATGAAGGAAATGAAAAAAGGATGGAAAAAAGGAAAGAACAGGAAGAAAAGAAGAAGGGGAAAAGAATGGAAGAAGGAAACACCTTTATAGCAGCAGCATGCTGTGGAAAATTACAACTTGAATAAAATCAAATGAGATAATTATATATTTGAATGTACCAATCACTTTACCAACATGCAGACTATTAATACTATGCAGTCTATGCCAAGTGCAATGCTTCAAAAAAAGGCATGACTCATAGGACTGGATGGTTCATAATATTTAAAAATAGGAGTATTTCATCAGTATACCTGGTGTTCTCTTGAAGAGAGCTGATGGGCATGACTGATCTTTGGTAAGCAGCCTCAGAGTTACCCAACTAGAGAGTTCATCTCCTTAATCCAGTTCCTAACCTGGTGCCTGCAGCTAGCCAGTTCTCAGTAAGTATTAAGAGAATAAAAACTTAGGTTAAGGAATTATCACAGCCGCCTTTAGTAAGCCTATCCTTTCTGCCCATGGTTGTTAGCAGTATATGCCACTAATAATAAAAATAAAAGAAAAAACTATAGAAATAAAAAGTAAAAATATTTAAAACTAATATATTAACAATTCAAAGGAAATTAAAAGTGGATAAGGAGTGATGCGATGCCAATATTACTGGAGCACACATAGGGGAGAATGGCATTGGATGAGATAGGTTCCAAAGGATCAGATGGAACAGAGCTTTGAGTCATGACTGCTTGTATTTATTCCTATTTTATTATTTTAATTAATACTTATCATTCTTCAACTTAGTTGATTTATTGAATAACCCTGTAGTTTTTAAATTTTCATTTAAAATATTATGTTATATAGGAAAGGAATCAAGAATTACTTTATCTTCTGCATCCACCTACCACAGGATATGATATATGGTAGACACTCAAAAATAGGAGTTTGTTCATAAATAAATGACTAGTAAATATTCCTGGCTAATTTGTATAAAAAATTGGCATTTGCAGAGCATTGCTTAGAAAATATTCCAATAGATGACATCTGGTTATTCGCATAGTTAAGCTGATGTACGTGTTATGTTTTGCTTCATTACACGTGTGTTTTACTTTATGAATTAGTTTGTTATGGACACACATTTATTTCCTGATAATTTGGAAGGCCATGTTTTGATAATGTCCTTCGTATGGTTTGGCTGTGTCCCCACCCAAATCTCATCTTTAATTCCCATGTGTTATGGGAGGGACTTGGTGGGAAGTAATTGAATCTTGGGGACAGGTCTTTCCCATACTGTTCTCGTGGTAGTGAATAAGTCTCATGAGACCTGATGGTTTTATAAGAAAGAGTTTCCCTGCACAAGCTCTCTCTTTGCCTGCCACCATCCATGTAAGATGTGACTTGCTCTTTCTTGCCTTCTGCCATGATTGTGAGGCCTCCCCAGCTACGTGGAACTGAAAGTCTATTAAACTTCTTTCTTTTGTGAATTGCCCAGTCTCAGGTGCGTCTTTATTCACAGCATGAAAAGGGACTAACACAGTCCTCTTCCATAATGCTAAAGGAAAAAAACTATATGGCTTGTTTATTTGGGGGACAGATTTCTGCACTTTTTGTTATTCCACTTCCATATCAAACTTGACATTGTTTTTGTTTTTCTCAAAGAGATATTTGGAAAGAGCTCAAGAACTTTATAAATGGCAAGTAGGTAGAATGAAAAACACTGAATTTTCCAAATCCCGAGTGACAAGGCTTCAGAGACGCACCATAGATGAGTTCTGCTCATCTCTGTAAGTCAAAAAGTAAAAGCAGCAATAAGCCCCAGAGAGATGCCTTGTTCATGAGCCCCTTTTATTTTATTTTATTTTATTTTTATTATTATTATTATACTTTAAGTTCTAGGGTACATGTGCATAACGTGCAGGTTTGTTACATATGTATACTTGTGCCATGTTGGTGTGCTGCACCCATCAACTCGTCAGCACCCATCAACTCGTCATTTACATCAGGTGTAACTCCCAATGCAATCCCTTCCCCCTGCCCCCTCCCCATGATAGGCCCTGGTGTGTGATGATGGAATACTATGCAGCTATAAAAAAGGATGAGTTTGTGTCCTTTGTAGGGACATGGATGCAGCTGGAAACCATCATTCTTAGCAAACTATCACAAGAACAGAAAACCAAACACCGCATGTTCTCACTCATAGGTGGGAACTGAACAATGAGATCACTTGGACTCGGGAAGGGGAACATGAGCCCCTTTTAAACGACACCAATGTGCTCAAACCAGCAGTGATCTAGGGAGAAACAGAGAGAATCTGGAGGAAGACAGACCTGATTTATCCTGTGGTTTCACCTCTTGATAAAACCAAAGTTTCGGTAGTGGATTGAATACTCTGGAATTTATTTTTCCAATGTGCAAATCAACATAATAATACTTTCTTCTTAGTGTTTTATTAAGATTAAATGAAATGATGTTTTTATAGAAACTCATTAGTAACATGATCATAGTCACATTATGCATAAGTGATGCCTATTCTCTTTGTTGATAAATACATCAAATACTCAAATTAAAATATGCTTTTTGTAAACCTGGTTGGGAGAGATGGGACATTTAATGATTCTCTGTGTGTGCCAAGCCTGAAGGTATTTATTGACAGAAACCCAAAGCAGAAGAATAACTGTTGACACACAAATGATTCTGACACACAGAAGTCAAGCATCAAGGTGTGGTAGGGGGTGGATCTGGACAACCTTTAAAAGCATCCTATTTTACATGGCTATTTTTAAAATTACAAATGAAAAGAAAAAAAGCATTTGGGGTATCATTCTTCTCGTTTCATGGGAGAGAAACTGAAGCTCAGAATGTTTCATTAAGCTACCCCAAAACTCAGTTGAAGAAAGTGGCAGCAGCAATTGCTATCTCATGCTTTGTATGTTCTCATCTCCTCAGTCTATAGATGAGAAAACTGAGGCCCAGAGCAGGAAAGGATGGGAGGAATACAGAATGGCCTTCCAGTCCAATGGCCCTGTGTTTCCAATCCTGCCTCTACCCTTTGCAGGCAGTGTGAGCTCTGACAAAAACAATTAACCTCTCTAAACCTCCATAGATTCTAAACGGTATATTTTTAATTGGCTTGTTTAGCGTTTCCTAAAATATATCCCTTTGGAACACTTGTTCCATCAGATGTTTAAAAGTGTTAAATAAAAAAAAAAAAATGTTTCAGCAGTCCAATACGTCTTGGAAACATTGGTTTAAAACAAAGTTAAGCAAGTCCCTATACTGCAAAATCTTCAGAGCCTTGAAAATACTAATTGTATAAAAATCTCCAAGGGACTTGGGAATGAACAGGAAGCATCAATGTTTTAAAGAAAATAATTTGGGAAGTCAAGTTTTATGTGTTCCATTCCACTGTACTGTATCTTAGTTTCTAAAAGGTGAATTTTTTTTTAAATCATTTAAACATCTTTTCAATTTTTCATACATAACCACTACAAAGATCACAATACAGAACATCCTCTCCTGAGAAGTTCCCCACCTACTCTTTCCCCATCATCTTCCCCAAAAGGAGCCAATATTCTGACTACTATCACTTTGGATAAGTTTTGCCTATTCAAGAATTTTATGTAAAGGAAATGCAAGTATATGGATAATATTTTTCAGTGGGCCTGGCTCCCTTATTTCTGTGTTTCTTTTTATTTGTTTTATTATTACTGTTTGGGGCATTTAAACCAGTTTATTGAGGAACAAAATTGACATACAACAAACCACACTTATTTAAAGTATATCATTTTAGAAGTTTTGACATATGTTTACACCTATGAAGTGATTATTCACAATCAAGACAATGAACATATATCTTGGCCAAGAGTTCCCTCCCCAACCCTTGGTAAGTCCCTCCCTCCTGCCTGCCTTCCCCAGCCATGGCTGAGCAACCACTGCTCTGTATTCTGCAACTATAGATTGGTTTGCATTTTCTAGAATTTTATATATATTAAATGATACAATATGCACTTTTGTCTAGTTTCTTTCACTCAGGAAAAAATGTTGTAATTCATCCATGTCATTGCATTTATTAATAGTTCATTGATTCTATTATTTAGTAATATTCTATTGTACAGATATATCATAATTTGTTTACCCATTCACAAGTTAATGCATATTTGAGTTTTTTCCAGCTATTGACTGTTACAAATGATGCTGCTCTGAACATCTATGTATGCATCTTTGAATGGGCATATGCTTTCATTACTCTCAGTTAATACCTAAGGTGGAAAGGGCTGAATCGTATGATAGGTATGTGTTTTACTTTTTCAAAAAGTGCTGATGTACTTTTCAAAGTGCTGACAGTATTTTACATTCTCACCAGCAATGAATAAGAATTCCAGTTTCTCCACACCTCTCTAAGACTTAGTATAGTCAGCTTTTTGTTTAATTTCAGTCATTTTAATAGATGTGTAGAAGTATCTCTTCATGGGTTTAATTTGCATTTCCCTAATGACTAATGGTGGTGGGTATCTTTTTATGTGCTGATTGGCTACATCTAATTTGGTGAGACATATGTTCAAACTTTGTGTCCATAGTTTTATTGCATTTTTTTCTTATTGAGTTTTGAGACTTCTTGATATGTCCTGCATACAAGTCCTTTATGAGTTATATAATTTGAGATCACTTTCTTACAGTCTGTAGCTCATCTTTTCAATCTCTTAATGATATATTTTGAAGAACAGAAACTTTGAATTTTGGTGAAACCCAATTTATCAATTTATGTTTTCCTAAATTATGCTTTTGCTGTCATATCTAAGAAATATTTGCCTTACTCCTAGCCACAAAGATTCATACGATATTTTATTTTAGAAATTTCATGGTGTTAGATTGTTCTTTAGCTCTTTTAAACAGTTTGAGTTTTTATATATACTGTAATGTATGCGGAGGATTTTATTTTTGCTTATAGATTTCCAAATGTTCTAGTACTTCTTATTTTAAAAAGACTATTATTACTATGCTCAATTATTTTTGCACCTTTGCTGAAAATCATTTGTTTGACTATATATTTAGTGGAAAATTTCTGGACTCTATTTGGTTCCACTGATTTATTTTTATATCTTTTTATCAGTACCACATTGTCTTGATGTCCATAGCTTTATAGATTTTAAAGTCAGGTAGTGTTAATTCTCCAACTTTGTTCTTCTTCAAATTGTTTTGGCTCTTCTTCGTCCTTTGAAGTTCTATGTAAATTGTAGAATAATCTTTTCAAGGCCTATGAAAATCCCATGAGATGTTGCATGTGATTGTGTTAAATTTGTAAATGACTTTGGGATGAATTGGCATCTTAACAATATTGAATCCTTCAGAGATAATCACAGTGTATCCCTTCATTTCTTTATGACTTTGATACTTTGTCTCAGCTGGGTTTTTAAAGTTTTTATTGTATAGGTTTTGCACCTAAATCTTTTGTCAGATTTATATCTAAGTATTTCATAGGTTTTTAATATTTCAAATGGTGTTATTTTTCCTTTAAATTTCCAATTGTGCTTGAAAAAATTCATCTGTCTCTTCATACATTACATATTTGTTCACTATCTTAGCATATGCTGTGTGCTCAGCACTACGCTAGATTTTAAGGAGAATGGGGAAGAAACATAGACTATAAATTATGATCCCCTTTCCCAAAAATGATCTGTTTATATTACAGGTTTATTTTAAATGTGATCCATTTAGAAAGAAGGGCCTTAACCAACGGAAAAAGAGGTAATCACCCCAGGCTATGGGTATCAAAATGCAAATTGACGAGTGTAAATATTTTCTAACTTTAAGAAAAATGGATAAATTTTATCATGCACTTAATCTGTCCTAGGCACTGGGCTATGAAGCAATTCACATGCTTTTTCTCACCCAGTCTTCACATAAATTCTAGAAGATATTTTTCCATTACATCTTTGATTTATAAAAAAGGAAAATGAGGTAGGAAAACATGCATGGTCTTAAATTTAGAAGATTTCCAGGAGTGGTAATTATGTGAGACCTATAGTTGATTAAAATGCAATGAGGGTGATCTTTCTTGGAATAAAAAAAAATTCCAAGAAAGATTCATAGAAGGAGAGAGTTTCCAAACCCTAGACAACAATGTAAACTGAACACTTTGAATGTTAATCTCAAAAATATACTTCTATTTCTAGAAGAGTTAGTGACCATCTTGGAATTTCCTATATTTTCTAAAATTTATACAATTTTCACGCTTATAGACTCTTTCATTTTATTGTATGTATTCATATCCTAGGGTTGCCATAGCAAAGTACCACAAACTGAGCTGCTTGCATAACAGAAATTGATGGTCTCACAGTTCTGGAGGTTGAAAGTCCAAAATCAAAGTGTCAGCAGGATTGATTCTCTCAGGACTGTGAAAAGAAATGCATACCATGTCTCTCACTTAGCTTCAGGTAGTTTACTGAAAATCTTTGGCATTCTTTGGCTTGTAGAAATATCTACAGATCTCTGCTCTTATCTTCAAGTGGCATCCTCCCTGTGTGTAGCTGTGTCTAAAGTTCCTCCTTTTATGAGAACATCAGTCATATTTGTCTCATGGCTCACTCTACTCCGGAACGACCTCATCTTACCTAGTTATGTCCCCAGTGGCTTTATTCCCAAGGAAGGTACAGTCTGAAATAATGGGGGTTAACACATCAACGTGTGAATTTATTCAACCCATAATGCATGCTTTAGAAGACTGTTTTGTTTGTTTGTTCCTAAGTGAAAGCACAGTACCTAAGCAAGAGGTGTCTTTCTTCGTCTTATGGGTGCAAGTCGCAGTAATAGATGTTTACAGAAGAACCATCAAAATATAATCACATCTTAAACGAGGTCCTTATCATGATTACTAATTAACAACAACACTAATAAGCCAAATTTGCTTAGGACTGCATTATGTTGGTCATTTTTTAAATTGAATTATAAATAATGAATCTGATTGAATGTTTCTCTTCCTTCTGACAGTCAGTTTTCTCCCTGGGAATTTGTGCTTTCTAATTCTGGAGAATTAGCATCACCAGATATTACAACTAGGAAGGAACCTCATGGATCAACTCTTCATAAAATGCTAAGTGGACCCAAGGAAAGCACATCATTAAGCATAACGATAGCCATGACTTTCTGATCATAGACGCTATGAAGTTTCTACAATAAATTGGAGAATTGGGATGAGGGTTAGCTGATGGTTGTTTTGACATCTGAAAGTAGACCACAATTGACCTTCTATAAGTACTGCCCTTTCTCTGTTACCCCTCCCCATAGGAATGGCCACTGACTCCATTTTTAACTATCTGATCTAGCTTATTCAGGGCCAGTGATAGATACTTACCAACACTGGGGTAATTTATCTCTCTCAATTGAGACCTTGGGTTAGAGACTCAGAACCACAAGTAATGTCTAATAAGTGCCTGAATTAGAATGTTATGTAAGGCTAGGACTGGGTTAGAACACATATAAACCAGGGCCATTTCAAATTTTGGCCTTTAGGGATAGAGAAGAGTGGTGCCCGTAAGCAGAGAAGCAGAGACAAGAGACAAGAAAGCACATAACCTTACAGAGATTGAGGAAGTCACTGGGAGTCACCTTCACTGGAGCAGTTAATCCTTGCCCTTGGGTTCTGTAATGCCCGAGGTTTCTCAAAAGTCAATGCCCATTTATCACTCTATTTGCTTTGGAATGCTCCTGTGATTTCCAACCCAAAGAGCACGTCACGTACAGATGTTTAGTCCAAATTTCTCATTTAACATACCAAAAATATTTATTGAGTGTCTACTATGTGCAAAACACTCAGCACTAGGAAATGAAAGCTAAAGGAACGCCAGAATCTTCTGGTATCAGCTAAATCAATGATCTCCGAACTGTGGTCAGTTTTATAAAGAAGTAGCAGAGGTTGCTATGAAAGGAACATTTTATTGTACTCAGGAGTCGGGGTGGGACTTCTAAGAGGGTAATATTTTATTTGAGATTGCATTTTCTGCTTGATAGATTCATCATTTTTGCTTTCATATTGTTTCACTTTTGAAAATAAGTAGGAAACTGCTTGATCAAAAAAAAAAAAAACCGTTTCTTTCTTGGTAAAGGGAAAGTTCTGAGGGGTAAAATATCAGGATGAAGAAACAAACTGTAGATAGTCCCCATTTCTGCAAGGTCACATGCCTATGTAGGAGGGAGGTGGGAGGGGGAGGCTATAAAGGAGAAATGGCAATGATATGAGCTCTGTTCTGAAACTAAGGTGGGGGTTTTTGGGTAGTCTGGGGAGTATAACGACATGATCATATTTGCAGTTTAGGAAGCTTATTTTGGCAGAGTGTGGGGGATCATTTCAAGGGCCACACTAGAGGAAATGAGACAAGTTGGGAGGCTGACCTAGTCATCCAGGTGAGAAATGATGCAAACCTGAACTAAGAAATTGGCAGAATGAATAGAAAAGGTGATGGATCTGAGACTTTTAGGAAAGATAATCTGTAAGGCTTGGTGACTGATTAAGTAAGAGGGAAGAATATGGACTAATGCCTGGATGTCCCACTTAGGTGATAGTAATGATAATCCTCAAGATAAAGGAAACACCTCTGCCCTTCTTTCCCCCATTAAAATACTACAGCTTCAGTCTTCATTCATCTTCCTCCACACACTATGGGATCCTGGGAGTGAAGGGTAGTTTGTGATTGCTCCTAACCCATGAGTAACCCATTCCCCAGGAAGCCATAATTTAGGACTGGTCCTATCAAAATTTAACATTGTTTTGCCATCATGACTTTGCAAAGAAATGCATGCATGAATATGCCAGTACTGCTTTTCATTTTTCTTTTATTTTCTCCCCAGAATATGTTTCAAAAATGCTTCTGAGTCTTTAATGAAGAAGTACAATACTGTCCTCAAGATGTAGGTATCTATACTACTATGCTTAATATGTGTATTGAAGTTGCTCATTGTGTGTTTGTCTTTTTTTTTTCTTTTCTCTTGTGGAGAGTGGTTGGGAGAAGTTATTATATATCACAAGGGTTTCACTGCTATTCAATAAAAAATCTCCTATTGAATGTACCAGTTCTCTCCAGAAGTGGCTACCCCTAACAGATCTCAATAGTCTGGGCATGTGTTAGGCCCAGAGGGGTGGTGAAGATAATGAGGGGCAGAGGAGGGATAGAAGGAACCAGAGATCAGCTATGCACAAGAAAGAGACAAGTAGATAAATTGAGTTTTACTGTCTCCTTGCTTTTCATATTTTCCGTTGCAATAAAAAAATAAATACAAGTGAATTCTTCCACCAGCCAGAAAGGTACAATTACATTCAAAGAAATATACTCTGAATGTTAAGAAATGACAAATGGGGGGCAATAGTCACCCTACCCTCCTTGCAGAGAAAAAGAATCAACGATTTCTACCTAGCCTTGGTAAAAAGCAACAAGCTTTCATTTTTTATGAACTACGAAAGATGTGGTGCATAATGCCCCAATCAAAGTGCATTCTTGTTGTGGATGCTCTTTTTGATTGTGTTTATTCATTGCGATGGTGAATACCATCAGCCTCTCCACCCAGTGCAGGCCAAAGAGTGGAGAAGCTGCTGCCCCTGAAGGTATCTGTAGACCCAGAATGATGGAAAAAAAGGGAAATTTAAGGTATTGAAGTCAGAACTACAAAGAGATATAAAAGAATAGACAGGCATTAGAAAACTCACTGCAGGGGGTTGAAAGCAAGAAAGGGGGAACAAACATCTATTACAACAAAATAATAAAGTCTTTTTGAAACTTTAAGGGAAAAATCATCTTGTTTTGTGAAAAGATGGCGAGACATGTTCATTGATCTTTTTAAGAGACAACAAAAAATTGGCCGTCGACTGAATAAAAGAAAATGAAGTTCCATTAATACAATCTGCTGAAAGACAACTCAGATAAATTGATCAATGCAGTACAAATCATTTCTAACCTTTCCCCCTATTTGGAGAGGATGTTTTTTCAAGAGTGTAAACAACACACATCATCAACTTCAAGTGCTTTTTAGATGGCTTATCCAGCAATAATGGAAATGGAGAATTTCTGGAACTAAGTATGTAATGCTTTCTATAATTATAGGTCTGAAGAATATCAATACATTCAGAGAGATTTGGATATAATTTTTTTTTTAAATTTTGGTAACTTCCGTGTTGACCTTTCTCCTTCAATTTTATCTTTAGACTTCTTTATAGAAAATATTTATGTATAAGCCATAGTGGCTCTGTTATTGAATCTAGGATCCACCATTAAAGACCATCTACTTGAAAAGGTAAACACATATATATATGTGTGTGTGTGTGTGTGTGTGTATACACACACTAATACTTTTGAAAGAAACTGTCTTTATTCTGAACATGGTTTCTTCTCAATTCAAAGGCACAACAAAAAAGGAAACATTTTTATTTGTTTCTTCTACGTCCCTTCCACCAAGTAAAAGATAACCTACCCACAGCCTGAAGTTTACGGTAACCTATCCAAAATTTATACTGTAGAGTTTCTGAGAAAAGTTTTTGGTTCCTTATAGTCAAATTGTTGGTTTTATTTTAACATGTGACACTGATTATATATCGCTTATTGTAAACTAAAAACAAATTAGGTGGCTCAATGATTATATGGCAATCTATTTGGTACAAAATATTTTAAATGAGTGACTACTTCTTTAAGGAAAGGGGTTTTCTAATAGGGGTTCAGAAAACATAGACTAATATTAAAACAATATTTACGAAACTCTAGCTCATTTTTATTCTGTGTATATTGACATGTCTTCAGGTAAGCAGGTATTTAAAGTATGACTTTCCATATTTCTAAACCAAAATAATGATGTTGATGTTGTCTCTGGATGTTAGGCTTTGTATAGACCATAAAACCTGTGAAACACAATTTTAAGTGCTGTGTTTTCTAAATGTGTTTTTGGTTATATATGAAAGATTCATTTCAATTTGTATTAAATACATAGGAATTTCTTCCCAGAGAGGCATTTGCTCAACCTGAAACCCCAGAGAATTATCCAATAGATAAACATATTCATGAACACACACACACAGGGGAGGGGCAAAGAAGACGGTCTTGACATCTTGGCAGGTGATACCGTCTGAAATATTGCTCTTTAGGCCCTAGTAAATTTCTCTTCAGGGTACTTCTTTCAGTACCTAGAGGGGAACAGGCATATTGCAGATCCTTTGGTGGATTCAGCATTCTCAATCCCTTAAGCAAGAATTGCTTTGAGATCAAATTGCACTTTTCCAGGGAGAAGGTGCATCTTTGGGATTAGGGCTGCAGTGATCTAAGATCAGTGAATAAAGCAGGGGTGGATCTATTCCGTTAGTGATTGTCTAATGAGCATTTTAACAACTTGCTAAATGCTTACAGCACATTTTTTCTTTCTTTTTTTATTTTCTTAATTTTGCTGAGGTCGTACGAGAAAATAGAGACATAGAGATGTAGAGTTATAGAGAAATCAGAGAAAAACATGATTTACACAAAACCTCTTAAAATTATGAGAGATAGATCCCAGCGAATTACAAAGAGTCTACTCCTTCAAAGAAAGCCATTTTCTCAGCCTGGTAGGTGTTCTGAAGAAGACTATTGTCCAAAATAAGAAAGTTTGGGCATTGTCTCAAGTCATATTTTTATTTTTAAATGTCATGGCAGGAAAGCTTCAAGACTTGCATTCCACATGCTCCAGCATGCTGAAGCCCTGGGTGAATTTTCTCTTTCCTCTGCAGAGGCGTTTTATACCTAGGAAAGACCCGAGAATTCTTTCATCCCACTTGATCCAGGAAGGTGGAAATGACAACTCATTGTAATCTTGCCTGTACTAATGAGAGTATTATGCTAAACACATTTGAGGCTTTTAGTAAGTGAATCTGAATGAAACAGTGTGATAGGAACAATATTCAATTTAAGAAATTTCCAGATTTCCCTTTTTTCACTACAAACTGTGAAGTGAAGTTCTTTCCTGGCCAGCATCTCGACCCTGGTTGGCAGATCACAGTTCACGCTCTGCGTGTCAGAGCCTTCCTCTCATTCTCTGTCTACCTTAAGTTTTGGCATCATGACAGCATCCTCAAGGCATTCCCATATAGACAAAATTCAACATATTGTAATATGGGCTCATCCAGTTACCTACTTAAGAAGCACACACACACCCCTACTTGATATTGTTTCTAAACTTTGTTATAAAATCTAATAAAACATTTCAGCCACAAATAGATGCATGAGGACTTTGACAGTTTATTCCACTTCCTTTCATTTATTTATTTTGTTTGGAGGGGCTAACTCACCGAGTTTATGTATCTGTCACATCTCAGGTAAATTTGTACTGCTTATGAGAAAAATGTATTAGAAACATGACTCTGGAAGATTCAAATTCAATGATGGTGTGTTTATAAAGCTGAGGAGGATTTAAATAAAGAGTAACCTAAATGCAGAAGGTTATTCAGGAAAAATGAGGAATTATGTTTTATGGAATGCATACATTGTAAGCATTCAATCCAAGGCATGGTGCCAGGCACTTAACATTGACTACAACATTTAGTCGTTGCTCTACTCCAGTGAATTAGGCTTGATCACTATTTCAAAGATGAGCCAACTCAGTCTCTCTGAAATTAAATAATTTGCTCAATCAATGGGGAAATGGCAGGGACTAGACTTGGACCAAGTATTTTATCCCACTGTGGGAACTAAGAACTCTAATAACTTGTCTTTAATTATATTCAAGAATATATACATACATATATATATTTAGATATATATATAGAGAGAGAGGTACATGTGTGTGTGTGTGTATATATATGTGTGTGTATATATATATAGAGAGAGAGATTATGCATACACATGCATGAGTACTTATTTAAACTAATAAAACCCCCTTTGCAGGTCTTTTTGTAGAATTATTTTAGGTGTTTTGTTTGTTTGCTTTCTACATGCCTAGAATAAAAACAGTAGTGATATATATTTGATTTCATAGTAAATAAAACACTACTCCTTTTATGAAACCTCTTGTTTCTCTACCAGAACCTTTTCTTGGGAACCACCTTTCATAACCCAAGAGGAGATACTAGATACTACATCAATTCCCAAGAGATATTTTCTAAATTTTTCAATCCCACTGATCTCAGGTTTTCATGCCATTTGATAAAAGTGGAGCTCACCAAATCAAAAACAGAATTGCTAAACTCTTGAACTCTCCCGTCTTATGCAACAAACTCCACAGGAAAATCAATGCAATCCATTCACTGAATATTTATTAGGGGTGCCTATATTGTATCAGGCATTCCTCTAGATCTGAGGAGGAAGAAAAAAACAAAACAAAACAAACAAGAAAAAAACAAACAAAAAAATCCCTGTCCTCATAAAACAGAAAATAATCCCTGTCCTCAAAAAGCTTACACTCTAGTAGAAGAAAGAGAAAATAAGTAACTACATAGAGAAGCACATGTGCAATGTAATTTCAGATGGTGGTAAGTGCACTGCAGCATGGTAAAGCAGTTCCAGGAGCTCCTGAGTTAGCAGAGGCAGGGAGCTGTTTCAGGCAGAGTTGTCCTTTCATGCACAGCTGTCCTCACAGCTCTGCCTGAGCCAGGAACTTTATGAAATCAGAGAACAATGGGAACATCTTTGCAGGACCTACTCCAAGAAGGCGGAAGACCAAGCACAAAATCAAAAAAAAGAATGAGCATGGTGAGTCCCTGCAAATGGGAGAGGGCCAGCGAGACTGAATACACTAAGTCAAGACAAAAGAAGAAACATGTGAACCTTCAGTGGAAGCAAGTGTCAGGTTGTATGTGGCCTTGGAATAGGAGCTGTGATTTTATTCCCGGTGTGATGGGAAGCCATGGGAAGTTTGGGTTCAGAAGAGTGACATAATTTTCATTTCCGTATTACTCTTAATGAAGCGTGGTGGTTCCACATAAAGCACTGGGGAGGAGCTAAGGCAGGAGGGTCATTTGAGGTCGGGGAGTTCGTCAGCCGCAATCAACATGGTGAAACCGTTATGCTAAAATAAAAATGGCCAGGCATGGTTATAATGCCACGGGCCGCAAATCAGGGAGGCTGAGGAGGAAGAACTGCTGGAACAAAGAGGCAGAGGTTGCGGTGAGTTGGTCGCCAGACAGGACAACAGGTGAGGAAAGGAAAAGGAAGGAGAGGAAGAAGAAAGAAAAGAAAAAGAAGAAAAGAAGAAAGAAAGAAGGAAGGAAGGAAGGAAGGAAGGAAGGAAGGAAGGAAGGAAGGAAGGAAGGAAGGAAGGAAGGAAAAAGAAAATTCACTCTGCCATAGTGTACCAATCACTCTGATGAGGAATTCTCCATTATGATGAAAGAATAAAAATCCTGCCACTCTATTTCCACATGGTCATTAAATCTGAAGTTTTTACCAAACTTTGAGATTCTTCCAAAAGGATAAGGGCTGTGTTTTAAAACATTGTATTTTCAAGCATCTGGGAAATGGAATGTAATTTATTCTACATTTTTTTTTAACTTGAGTCAGGCCCTAACATAAAAATTATATAAACTGACCTGGGAACTAAACTTCCAAAATCATATGCAAATATTTTACACATATTAGGGTAGCTATGTTCTGCCTAAAATTGAGTTTGCTATTTTACATGATGCCAAGCCAGGGGTGTGTGTGTGTGTGTGTGTGTGTGTGTGTGTGTGTGTGGTGTGTGTGTGTGTGTGGTGTGTGTGTGTTTGTGTGTGATAGAGAGACACAGTACACACACACATAAATAAATATATGTATATATATAATTTCCCCCATGATTTTTATTAGGAGTTTAATAGTTCTTTTTAATAACCATACGTCGTACAAGTCATTGTGCTAAGAATGTTGCTGGTCGGGTTCTTTGGCAAGCCGACTCTGAGAAGGGGATTAGTGAGCATGAAGTTTTAGGGAGTGTTCTTAAAATGAACACCTGTAGATAGAAAAAAGAGCAGCAGGATTGGACACAAATAAGCTGGGCTACAATGTCATCTCCATGAAAGTCTCAGCCAACTTATATGAAGAGTTGAAGTAAAGATGGCCCCTCACATTGTACCAAACTTAAGGGAAAGAACCAGCTTTTACACTCCAACACTGACCAGTAATTGGATGTGGTCTTCCCCAACAAGAGAGTGTGACTTTGGATGAAAAAATTGTCTTTGCTTTAGGCAATTTCTAAGGAGGACTGGCAAGCTAAGAGTGGCCTGAGATAAATACTTCAGCACCTGGAAAAAGAAAGGAGAAGTAAGTGGCATATTATATAACCCACTACAGTACGGCACTCACATTGTCTGTATTCGCTTCTTTGTGTAAGTTCTGGAAGCAGTTCTTTCAGGATGTTGGTGAGACTCTGTTTCTAATGGGACTTATAAAAGGAAGATTTGAAGGACAAACTTTAGGGTCCAACACTGAAGTTGGTCTGTTGGCAATTCACAGATCTTCTTACACCTAGATTCCTTATAGACTGCTGGCTTTCATAGCTTACTTGGTGACATGACACAGATTCACTCCTCGAGGGTTTGAGCTCTGTTTATTGTGTTCTTTCTTCTCAGCCTGGGGCTGCTGGCCCATCCACTTACCAACAAAATTGGACAAGGGAGAACCGAGAAGCATTCAAGTGGGTCACCTGTTTGTCAGACATATTCGTCATTGTGTCTCAACAGCCCTAGCTTCTGATCTTCAGGGTCAGCTGCTACTCTAGGATGGTGATTCCTCTTTTTGTCTGTTGTCCCTTGCTGCAAAGATCCCCCAAATTCACAGGCAGTAATCATGACTTATACTTTAGTGAGACTCATTGCATTCCTTAGTGAAAGCATATCCCTTTGGAAACAAAGATATCTAAACTCACAGAGCCAATAATTACAGAGATATGAAGGAAAAGTTTACTAACCGAATAGGTAGGGGACATTGCTTCTTCCACCCTTTAATTCCCAGATTAATGTCTTCTCCTATTAAAGTAAGGCACCTTTTGAAGATCATTGATTTATACTGCACCTGACATCTTGGAGAATGACTCTCCTTTCTTGCAAGTCATCACCTCCAAGTCAGTGCTTCTGCTACTCCTTCAGAAAGTCATTCCATTACTGTCAGGCAGGCAGCATCTATGGGGTGTGAAATGTGATGTGAGCAGTGGATCCCAGGTCATGTCTCACTCCTACAACTCTTCTACTGCAAATGATTCCCTTGGTCTTACACATTGTTGTATTACATTTTATAATGACATATCAAACATTTTATGAGCCCTCAGGCAGTGGTGACGTGGCTCTGTGGTTAGGAAAAGAAACTAATAACTAGAATATGTATATATCCCTGCTCTCTTGTCTTAGTCTTCTCTGGCTGCCATAACAACATAGAACAGACTGGGTGACTTAAACAAAACAAAGTTATCTTCTCATAGTCCTAGAGGCTAGAAGTACCAAATCAAGGTGCCAGCAAGGTTAGGTTCTAGTGAGGATTCTCTTCCTGGCATGCAGATGGCTGCCTTCTACTGTGTGCTCATATGTGAAGTATGTTTCTATGGATACAGAAGAATATATCGCTCTTTACCTCTCTCTTTTTTAAAAAAAACTTAATTTAATTTTAAGCCCCAGAATACATGTGCAGGATGTGCAGGATTGTCACATAGGTAAATGTATGCCATGGTGGTTTGCTGCACCTATCAACCCATCACCTAGGTATTAAGCCCCACATGCATTAGCTATTAATCCTGATGCTGTCCCTGCCCCACTTCCCACTTCCCCAACAGGCCCCAGTGTGTGTCGTTCCCCTCCCTGTGTCCAAGTGTTTTCAATGTTCAGCTCCCACTTATAAATGAGAACATGCAGTGTTTGGTTTTCTGTTCCTTCATTAGTTTGCTGAGGACAATGGCTTCCAGCTCCATCCATGTCCCTGCAAAGGACATGACCTTGTTCCTTTTTGTGGCTGCATACCATCCCATGGTGTATATGTACCACATTTTCTTTTCTTTTCTTTTTTTTTTTTTTTTTGAGACAGAGTCTTGCTCTGTCACCCAGGCTGGAGTGCAGCGGCCGGATCTCCAGCTCACTGCAAGCTCCGGCCTCCCGGGTTTGCCCATTCTCCTGCCTCAGCCTCGAGGTAGCTGGGATACGGGTGCCGCCACCTGCAGCCCAGCTAGTTTTCAATATTTTTTTAGTAGAGACGGGGTTTCACCGTGTTAGCCAGGGTGGTCTCGATCTCCTGACCTCAGTCCACACCCGTCTCGGCCTCAAAGTGCTGGGATTACAGGCTTGAGCCACCGCCCGGCCTGTACCACATTTTCTTTATCCAATATATCATTGCTGGAAATTTAGGGTTGCTTCCATGTCGTGCTATTGTCAATAGTGTTGCAGTGAATATATGTGTGCATGTTTCTTTATAATAGAATAATTTATATTATTCCTTTGAGTATGCCAGGATTAGGATTGCTGGATCCGTGGTATTTCTGGTTTAGGTCTTTTCAGGAATTGCCACATTGTCTTCCACAATGGTTGAACTAATTGCATTCCCATCAATAGTGTAAAACATTCCAATTTCTTCACAACCTCACCAGTATCTGTTGTTTCTTGACTTTTTTAATAATCACCATTCATTGTGAAATGGTATACTCATTTTGGTTTTGTCTGCATTTCCCTAATAATTTGTGATGTTGAGGCTTTCCTACATATAGTTTTGGCTGCATAACTGACTTCTTCTGAAATGTCTGTTCATGTCCTTTGCCCACTTTTTAATGGGATTGTTTGTTTTCTTGTAAATTTGTTTAAGTTCCTTGTAGACTGAACATTAAACGTCTGTGAGACAGATAGATTGCCAAATTTTTCTCCTCTTCTGTAAGTTGTCTGATTCCTTGATGATAGTTTCTTTTGCTGTGCAGATGCTCTTTATTTTATTTAGATCTGATTTGTCAATTTTTCTTTTGTTGCAATTGTATTTGATGTTTTCATCCATGAAATCATTACCTATGCCTACGTCCTGAATGGTATTACCTTGACTTTCTTCTAGGGTTTTACTTTGAATTATGAGATCAGTTGTAGGCAAGAGTCATGTGGTGCCAAGAAAAAAGTATATTCTATATTGTTTTCTGGGTGGAAGTTCTGTAGATATCCTATCAGGTTCACTTGATCCAGACCTGAGTTCCAAGTCCTGAATTTCACAGGTAATTTTCTGTCTCCAGTGGTCTAATATTGACAGTGAGGTGTTAAAGTCTCTCATTATTATTGTATGGGAGTCTAAGTCTCTATAGGTCTCTAAATTGTTTTATGAATCTGAATGCTCCTGTATTGGGTGCATATTTATTTAAATTATTAATTCTTCTTATTGAATCGAACCCTTTATCATTATGTCATGCCCTTTGACTTTTTAAATTTTTGTTGGTATAAAGTCTGCTTTTGTCAGAAACTAGAACTGCAACCCCTGCTTTCTTCTGTTTTCCATTTGCTTATAGAATTTTCCTCCATCCCTTTATTTTGAGCCTATGTGTGTCTTTGCATGTCCAGATGGGTCTCTTGAATACAACACACCAAGGGGTCTTGACTCTTTATCCAGTTTGATATGCTGTGCCTTTCAATAGGGGCATTTAGCACATTTACATTTAAGGTTAATATTGTTATGTGTTAATTTGATCCTGAATCATCATCATGAGACGCTGGTTATTTGACAGACTTGTGATGTAGTTGCTTCTTAATGTCATTGGTCTTTGTACTTCCAGTGTTTTTTGTTTTACATTTTACGTTTGTTTGCAGTGGCTGGTAATGTTTATTCCTTTTCATGTTAGTGCTTCCTTCCAGGAGCTCTTGCAAGGCAGGCCTAGTGGTAATGAATTGCCTCATCATTTGCTTGTCTGAAAATTTTATTTCTCCTTCATTTATAAAGCTTAGTTTGGCTGGATATGAAAACTCTTGGTTGGAAATTATTTTAAGAATGTTGACAATTGGCCCAATCTCTTCTGGCTTGTGGGGTTTCTGCCTGAGAGATCTTGTTAGTCTTATGGGCTTTGCTTTATAGAAGATCTGGTCTTTCTGTCTTACGCTACCCTGGTTGATTTGCCTTCATTTTGACCTAGGAGAACCTAATAATTGTAGTGTGGGTTGATCTTCTCATGAAGTATCTTACTAGGAGTTCTCTGGATTCCTAAGATATGAATATTGGCCTATCTTGTTAAGTTAGGGAAGTTCTCCTGGATGATATCTGAAGTATGTTTTCCAACTTGTTCCCATTCTCTACATCTCCTTCAGGTACTCCAATCAGTCCATAGGTTTGGTCTTTTTCCTTTCTCTTCTTATAAGGGCACCTAATTATTTCAGATTAAGACACCACCACTAATATCTCATTTAACCTCAATTACATCCTGAAAACCCTATCTCCAAATATACTCACATTGAGGTTTAGGGTTTCACACATGAATTTTGAAATTATCTAAAACAAGTAGAAAACCAGGCAAGTCAAATTGTTCCATTTGATCATAGGCTAAAGAACCTCTTCTTTGGTTTAATAGTCTTTCTCTAGGACCACTGGGATGAGAGCATCACATCCACACTATATAGGTCAATTCCTGTACCCAAAGCTTCTAGAACTCCCGTTCAATGGTTCTGCACCATGCTTCTAACCCCAATGCTTTGCAAAATTTCTTGGCCTATTTGAGACCAAGGAGGTATCCCTGATGATCTCTGAATTGCCTGGATAATTCAGAGCCCATCCATAATTTTAATAAATGGGGCATTCTTCCTCTTCTGGAAAATAGTGCATGTGTGCAGCCAAATAAGCTTTTATGTTCTCCATTTCTCTCCAATTCCCTCATCTTCATCCCTTTTAGTTCCAACTGTCAGTGTCTGTGCTTATATAATTCTGTAGTTCTTTATTGAATGACAGTCTAGTAATCACACCATTGGTGTCCTCTCTTCAGAACATCTCTCTCATTTATTGCATTATGGATGGACTGAGAATTTTTCAGTTTCAAGTTCCAGTTCCTTTTGTATAATTCCTTCTTTATCTCTTCCTTTGCATTTTACTATAAGGAATCAAAAGAAAGCAACCACCTTTCAACACTTTGCTTAAAATTTTATCCAGCTAAATAACAACTGTTTCACTCACAATTTCTACCTTCCATGAAATACTAGAATACATTTCCATCAAGTTCTTTGCTACTTTATAATAAGAATCTTTCCTCCCATTCTAATAATATGCTCTAATTTTCATCTGAGACCCCACTAGAATCTCCTTTAACATCCATATTTCAGGACATACAGAAAACTCTCCAGCTTCTACCCATTACCCATTTCCAGGTGTTGGTTGCAGCAGTGCCTGGTTTCTTAGTATTAAGATCTGTATTAATCAGGGCTCTTCAGAGAAACAGAATCAATAGGATAGATAGATAGATAGATAGATAGATAGATAGATAGATAGATAGATAGATGGATAGATAGATGGATAGATAGATAGACAGACAGAGATTGCCAAATGCCAGTGGTTTATCTAAGGTCCATTTACTCACTGCACAGAAAGCCAATCACTGAGATGAGTATTGCCAGAGAAGCAAGGCTTTAATGTTGTTGATGTCAGCCAGGTAATGGGAGATGAGTCTCAAATCCATCCCCCCAACTGATTAAAATTAGGGGTTTATATAGAGGAGAATGAATGTAATTACACACAAGAAAACAGGAATTCATGAGGGGTAAGGAAGAAGCACTGGTCAACAAGAAGCAGATGGTGAGTTAGGCAATCATGACAGGTAAGGGGTCTGGCATCTCATTGTCTGGTAAGACAGTGATCTGTAGAGTTTCAGTTTCCTGATACTCTCTGAGAGTCCTGATGATTGGTTTCCCGAGAAAGGAACCCAGATAAGACAAGTGTAAGTTTCAAGGCTTAAGACTGTGAGGGTTAAATCCTATGTTTATTTTTAAAAAACCATAAACATCAGTTTTATGGGAGAATTGGGCTAGTTTCAGGTAGATAGATGGATGGACAGATAGACAGACAAATTTATTTTAAGACATTAACCCATGAAATTATGAAAGCTGAGAAGTAGCAATATCTCTAGTCAGCAAGCTGGGAAGTCCATGGTATAGATTCCAGTCTAAAGGAAGATAGAAATTGCGAGTGATGAGAGTTGTTATTTAGCTGCTAAAATTTTTAAGACTAATAAATAATCAGACTTGAGACTCAAGAAAAACTAAAGTTTCAGTCCAAGTCCAAAGACTGGAAAAGACAAACATCTCACCTTAAAATACTCAGGCAGGAGAAGTTTCTTCTTATTTATAAGTAGACCAACCTTTTTATTCTATTCAGACCTTTAAGTGACTGGATAAGGGCAACTAACCTTAGAAAGGGCAATCTGATACATTCAGTCTGCTTATTCATATGTTAATCTTACCCAAAAACACCCTCACAGTTACACCCAGAATAATGTTTGACTAAATATCTGGGCACCATATGGCCCAGTCAAGTTAGCACATAAAATTAACAACATCCTTCCAGCGTGAGGTATGTCCAGTGTAGATAATTTGTAATTAAGTTGGTGGTTGGTCTCCTTTAGGGATGGTTCTGTGTCAGGAATTTAGCCTTGGTGTCTTTGGCAGAGTTAATATCTAGCAGGGGAAGTAGCTAGATCAGATTTGGCAAGTACAAGTTCATACTGTTGGGTCCATGCTTAGTATCAATCTTTGCCACCATAGCTACTCCATATGCCCATATGCAACCACTCCAACAGTAAGCTCATATGATACCTCAAGTCTCTATAAATCAATATCAACTAGGACCCAACTTCAAAAGTATTCAAAATGTTTCCATATTCTTCTCTGCCCAGTCTATTGTTACCTGAGTAAATAATCATATGTTTATTTAGGAAAGGAATGAGAAAGTTTGCATATACACATACTGTTGCAGAGTCTTAACTCCTGGGGGACCTAGGCCCTACTTAAGCCAGTAAGTCTGGACCCAAAAACGTGCAGAAACTGGATAAGATATTGTGATTTATTGAAGTGGCTGCCTTTATCTACAAATTATGCTTCCTTAGTTTATTTTATTTTATTTTATTTTATTTTTTTGAGACGGAGTCTCGCTCAGTCGCCCAGGCTGGAGTGCAGTGGCCGGATCTCAGCTCACTGCAAGCTCCGCCTCCCGTGTTTACGCCATTCTCCTGCCTCAGCCTCCCGAGTAGCTGGGACTACAGGCGCCCGCCACCTCGCCCGGCTAGTTTTTTTGTATTTTTTAGTAGAGACGGGGTTTCCCGTGTTCGCCAGGATGGTCTTGATCTCCTGACCTCGTGATCCGCCCGTCTCAGCCTCCCAAAGTGCTGGGATTACAGGCTTGAGCCACCGCGCCCGGCCTCCTTAGTTTATTTTGATTTTACAGATCGAGAAGGATCCTCCTTTGCTATCCAAGTATTTTGACCTTGTGGAAACTAGGTTTTGTTACCTACGGCTCTCTACAGGTCAAGACCATTGGTTTCCACTTGACCATACTGATAATTATAATTACATTCAATTGGCTTCTTTGTTAGACCATTCTTGCATTGCTATAAATAAATACATGAGACTGGGTAACGTATAATGAAAAGAGGCTTAATTGGCTCATGTTGCTGCAGGCTGTACAGGAAGCATGGTGCTGGCATCTGCTTCTGGTGAGGGTTTCAGGAAACTTACAATTATAACAGAAGGTGAAGGGAAACCAGCACATCACATGGGGAGAGGAAGCAAGAAGGGAAAGGTGGAGGTGCCACACGCTTTTAAGCAACCAGATCTTGCAAGAACTCACTATTGTACCAAGGCATGAGGGATCTGCCTACATGATCCGAACACTTCTCATCAAGTTCCATCTCCAACATTGGGGATTACATTTCAACATGAGATTTGGGTGGGACAAATACCCAAAGTTTATCAGCTTCTGATGATTGTGCGATGCCACCTGCTTTCTATTCTTTTGTAGTTTCTTCATGTCCACTGCTATCACTGAGTCTTGTTATCTAATGAACTTTCCTATCAACAGTTTCTGGCCTACAGATGGGAGACATCTTTGAACTTCTTAGTGATACTAGTGCCCCTTATGCTAGTTTACTCCTAAATGATTTTTTAAAATAATCAAGCCCTTTTGTGGAACAAAGTCATTTGTTGGGTTTTTCTACTTTTCATTGTATATCTCCTCCAGCATGCTCATTTCTCTGACCTTTAAATCCCTGTTTCCAACACCTGCCATAGTAATTCTGGCATGTCAACTTTGCTTAAGTTAAGTGATCACTTTCTCTCTGCCTTTAGGAGCCATGCTAGCAGCCTGTTTGCACCATTTCACTTGCTTCTTTCAATGGTGTTGAATACTGTATTTGGGGAGAGGACACGCACATTGATAACTTTCTCTTATTCCACCTTATCTTACACCCTCATAGAACTCAAACTCTGGTTTCATACATACTATCCCAATTTCTGCAATATATTTTGGCTAAGACTGCATTTCCTTACCAAAATAGAAATACAGTGCTTTTCTCCTTTTGCACTGATACAAAGGTTGATACATGCTATTGTGCATAGAAGAGACCTCTTCATAATCTTCATGCTAAGGGAAACACTACCATGTAATAGAGAAGACTGTGGTCCTTCTGTAGGTTCAGAGAATTTAGGAGAATATGGGCATTTTGGTACATTAATCCAGATATCTTATTTCACCTATGTTATCTTGTTAGCATACAACTGTTCATACTATTGCCTTATAATAATTTCTAACAGCACATAATACATCTGATTCATTTATTATTTTATTTATTTATTTTTGAAAATCAAGCTTCACTATGTTGCTCAGGCTGGACTCCAACTCCTGGGAGTTCAGGAATTTAACTGAAGCAATTCCCTGGGAGAAGTCCTGGGAGTTCCAGAATTCACTGAGCAACTCCCGCCTCAGCCTCCCAAGTAGGTTGGAATATAAGCATGTGCCACAGCACCCAACCCTCATAAGCACTTTTATTTTTGCAAGATTGGTAGCATGTCCATTCTCATGTGTATGACTTTCATAATTTGACTCTTCTTTGTTTTTCTTTCAGTTAGACTACTTAAAGTTTTACCAATTTTGTCAATCTTTTGAAGGAATTAATATTTGCTTACATTGATTTTCTTTTATTCTGTTCTTTATTTTATATTTTTTCTGTTTAGTATTTCCATTTATATGTTTGCTACATATTTATTCTTCATCTTCTATTTTCTTTATATGAAAAATTAAGTTACTTATTTGAGATCTTTCTACTTTTTTATTATAACATTTACAGCTATAAATTTCCCTATTAACAGTTTTAGCTGTGTACTATATGTTTTGGTATGTGTTGCTTTCAGTCCCATTCATATTGAAGTATTTATATACAATTTTTATGATCTTTCTTCTCTGTCTTACTAGTTGATTTTGCAGCATGTTCTTTAATTTTCATATATTTGTGAGTTTTCTGTATATTCTTTTGTTATTTATTTCTACTTCCATTCTGTTGTGGACTGAGGACGTACTTTTGTATTAATTTTAAATTTTAAAAAATGTTGAGGCTTGTTTTATGGCCTAACATATAGTTGACCCTGGAGAATGCTTCATTTGCACTTGAGAAGAATGTGTATATTGCTCTTGTTGGGTGCAGGGTTGTACAGTTTTCTGTGAGGTCTTGTTGATTTATAGTGTTCAAGCTTTCTATTTCTTTGTTGATTTTTTATTTAGCTGTTCACTTCATTGTTGAATATGTAGTATTGAAGTCTCCAAATATTATATTATATATTTAGTTGATAATTTTATTAGGTGAGTATGTGTTTATACTTGTTATATATTTCTGATGAATTGGTCCTTTTATTATTATAAGATGTTCCTCTTAATCTTTAGTAACATTTTATGTTTTAGTGTTTCTCCTTTGTAATATTAGCATAACCATCTCAGTTCTTTTGTGGTTATAGTCTGCAAGTTGTTTCAGGTTGTTTACATCTTACAATCTAAGATATGTCTCTTGTAGCTCAAATCTAACAATCTTTTCCTTTTGATTGGAGTATTTAATCCATTTACATTTAGTATTATTGACATGATTGTATGTACTTCTGCCATTTTGCTTTTTGTTTTCAACATGCCTCATGTCTTTTTCCTCCTTGATTACTTGTTTTGGTCTTCTCTCACATTAAATGAATATTTTCTAATGGAATATTTAAATATTTTAATACTTTAAATTATATTTTTAGGTATTTCCTTAGTCATTTCATGAAGGACTATGATATTCCCTCAACTTATCAGAATTTACATTAGATTTACAGTCACTTAGCTCTGGTGAAATATCAAAATTTACTCCTATATAGCTCAATTCCCACCATGAGTTGTTGTGCTATTATTGTTTATATAAATTATTTCCTTATATGCCACAAGCCCAAAATATACTGATAAAATCATTGCTTTATAATACTTGAAGTTTTTTAAGGAAGCTAAGAGAAGAAAGGAGATAACTTATATATTATAGACTTTGCTATATTAATCTCCTTATTTGCTCTTTCTGGTTCTCTTTATTTCTTCCTAGGTATTTGAGTTGTGATATCATTTTCTCATTCCTGTATAACTTTATTTCTACTTATTTCCTCTCTACTCTTATTTTCAAATATATTACATTTCTATTTATTATAGGCTCAATGATATAATTATTTACATATTTTTAACAATTGCTTTTTAAAATGGTTAAGAGGAGAAAAAACAAATAGGCAATTATCTCATTTTTTGTAGTTGCCTACATAATTGCCTTTTTGAGTGTTCTTTTTTCTCTCTGTGGATTTGATTACTGACTGATTGGTTTAACTTGCTTTCAGTTTGATAAATTTCCTTTGGTATTTTTGAAAAGCAATTCTTATAGAAGCAATTATCTGGAGTTTTATTTAGCTTACAAGGTATTCACTGCACCTTGTTACTTTTTTTTCTTTTTTTTGTGCTTTGTTTTGATTTTTTGAGATGAAGTCTTGCGCTGTCACCCAGGCTGGGGTGCAGTGGTGCCATCTTGGCTCACTGTAACATCTGCCTCGTGGGTTCAAGCAATTCTCCTGCCTCAACCTCCTGAGTCACTGGGATTACAGGCATGTGCCACCATGCCTGGATAATTTTTCTATTTTTAGTAGAGACGAGTTTCTCAATGTTGTCCCACCTGGTCTCAAACTCCTGACTTCAGGTGATCCACCAGCCTGGGCCTCCCAAAGTGCTAGAATTACAGGTATGAGCCACCTGCACCTGACCTGAACCTTCATTTTTTTAAAAATAATTTCATTGTATGTATATTTGGCTGACAGTTATTTTTACTTTTAGCCTTTTAAGTATGTCACCCCACTGCCTTCTGACCTCCATTGTTTCTGTTGCAAAGTCAGCTATTAATCTCAGTGGAATCTCCTGGTACTTGAGTACTTTTTCTCTCACCAATTTCAAGATATTATGTTTATCTTTGGGTTTTAACATGTTGACTATGATGTGTCTGGTTGTTGATACACGTCTGCATTTATACTCCTTCTAGTTCATTAATTGACCTTGAATGTTTAGATAATGTCTTCATCAATTTTTGGAAGTTTTCATCCATTATTTCTTTGAATATTTATTTGTCCTTTTCTCTCTTGCCTATACTTCTGGTAACTCCATTATATGTATGCTAATGTATTTATTGTTATCCCATATTTTTCTGAGGCTTCCTGCAAGTTTTTATTATTTTTTTCTCTACTCTTCAGATTGCTTGATCTCTGTGGAATCTGTCTTCAAATCTACACATTCTTTCTTCTGCCTCCTTGTATCTACTGTTGAACCCTGCTGGTAAACTTTTAATTTTGTTTTTTTTACTTCTAATAAAGAATTTCAGTTTGATTCCTTTCAATATTTTCTATATGTATTGATATATAATACATATGATAAGACATTGTCATCATAATAATCCATTAATTATTGAAATATGGTTTTTCTTTAGTCTTTGAACATATCTATAATATTGCTTGGAGGTGTTTGTTAATTCACCCACTGGGCCTCTTCCAAAGCAGTATTTCCATTGCCCACTTTCTTTCTTCTGTATAACATTTTCCTATTTCTTTGTTGATGACATTTTTGTTGTTGCTGTTGAAAACTGAAATTTTTAAAATAATATATTCTAGCAAGTCCCTATTTAAATTCCCCTCACCAATACACCCTAAGTGTTGTTTTGGCTGTTTATGTAGTTGTTTATTTATTTGTTTAGCAAGTTTAGTGAACTAATTCTATAGTCTATTTCCATTATAGCATTAAATTTCTGCTACTCCTGCTCAAATTTTAACCCATGTCTTTATCTTATCACCTCACTAGTTAGATGTTGTCCCTGGTTAATATAAGATACTTATTCGTCAAGGGCTGCATTTAACACCTTGTAGCCAGTTAGATTTTTACCTATTTCATTGGATGGCTGTATGTGATTTGGAGGCTGATGTCAGAGGTTAGGGAACGTATGTTTTGATGGAGGATCTTACTCCACCATCCTAAAAGTAGTAATTACTAATAATGTTTTTTAGTATACCATCAGTCTCCAAAGCTATTTTCAGGTGATAACCTGTCCTCATACTGAATCCTTGCTTTATGCATTTTTTCCATTTCATCTGATTTATTGAACGTGCTGCAGAAAAACTCCAGGAAAATAGTGTCAGCCATGGCCATTGCTAATTTCTAAAAGGACCAAAACCAGCACTTCATTGAATTGGTCTTTAATTGCTTGAACTTCATGTGTCAAGAGAAACCACCTTTTACTTGGGGACTAGTGTGTAAGAATTTCACCTGAGCTGACTTGGGTGAAATTCTTGACAATAGGTTTTGGATGGTAGCAAAGCTGTCAATCAAATCAGTTGTTTGGGGAAGTTAAAATGCCGGGTAAAGGAAAAAAAGACATATCATCTGAGCTTAGTTTGTAATCTGAAAGGTGCCAAACCATTTTCTCACTTCTTCATGATGCCTGCAGTACACTTGATTCTTTAAAACAGTGAAACCCAAAGTAACTACGAGATAACATTTCTTGCTAAATTACATCTTTGTGTATCTTTGCAATAAACACCTATTACCAAAGGCAATCTGTGTGTGTCTTTTCCATGGAACCTTAAAGATCCTGGCAATATATCTTGCATTTCCTACAGAGAATTATCCCCAAACATCCGTGTTAGTTTGTACGAGATGAAGTTTCCATTCTAACTACAAATGAGTTTGCATTGTTTAGGTTGTATAGCTAACTTATGGTTCCCTGACTCTCTTTTTTGAGAGGTTTTTTGTTTAATGTAATAGAAAATCCAATTATTATGTAAATATAAACGTAGTATAATTACCACAAACAAGTAGGCGAAACAATGAACTAATGGAGTTTCTCGAGTTAAAGGAACCTGTGATTTATGACTGTTTCTCAGGTATGATTGATACAGACAGTTCAGAGAAATGTTCTTAACCATTTCTCCCCAACATAATGTTAATGTTTTCACTCTTAGATCATCTAATATGATGCATATCAGTGAAGAAAAGTTGCTTTGGGAAGGAATATATCTCAAATTCATTTTTCTTCTTTTTCAGACTTATTAAAGACGAGAAGCTATAAACGTCATTATTTAAAATGCCTCCCTTTAAAATGTTTCCAGCAGATGTTTATGTAGAAAAAAATGCTGGATCTCTCTTGGCAAGACACAGAAGTGACATTTCTTGAGGGTTCTGGTTGAAAAATTTGTCTTTGGCTTCATGTCTTTAAACATCTGCAAAAACAAAATAATCTTTATTATAACTTGGAGAGAAGCAAAGTACATAGGTCCCTAATCTTTGAAACACTCTTCAAGGGAGTGACAAAGAAAAAGATTCCAAAGTTCTTTTTCTTCAGTAGAATTTCTCTGTGACCTCGGAACTTCAGAGTCATAGTTATGTCATCATTAAACATTAATAACTTACTTAAATGAGGGAGAAGCTAGCACATGCAAACTGAAAATTCCACTTCCTGCCTAAATTACTGATTTTCTACATTTTCCCTGTATGCATACTATCATTATAAGAATCCAAGCCCAACTGAGAAATGTGAGATGCAATGAGAAAACAAAAGGGTACTAGACTAAATGAGAGAAACATGTGCCATGTTTTCTGATGGGTGTGAGGTTTTTTAAATTTTGAATTGATTTCTTCATTCCTTCTAAATTTAAATACTTTCAGCATCTAAGAGCTCAACTGAATTAAACTGGGCACCATCTGAAAAAGAACAGAACACAATGCTCAGATCTCAAAATGACTTGTTCTTTCTTACACAGTAACATTTTAAACAAATAATTCCAACTATCAAGAAGGTCTTTTTATTTTTATTTTTCCCATTCAGGTGTTACACTCAAAGTTTTGTGAAGGTACCATCCTGCCCTATACTTTTCCTCCTTTATTTTTACCTCCATGAGTTTCTCTAGAATGGATTTTATGGATTGACATCCAACTGGTGTAACATTTCTCAATCGTACTGTCTGCTCCAAGGACTTTAAGCTGCTTTTTAGGTATGTTTGAGATCCAAGGTTTGTTATGAACATGATGTCCTCCTATACTCTTAGAGTAAAGGTTGCATCAGTTGCAGGGACCTAGAAATAAGAGTGAAAAGTCTGCTGGAACTCACAAATTGATAGTACAAATTTTAGTTTGTGTATTTCTTTACTATCCTATTTAATTCTATTTGGGGAATTGGGAGGGAAATAGAGAATATGAATGATTCTTACTAAAATATGTGCCAAAATTAAACTTCTAATTTTTGATTCATTATTTCAGCAATTAATATGAGTGATAGAGTTTTCAGTACTTTGTTTAGAAATGTATGTGTGTGTTTTTTCAATGAAAAAGATTGCATTAAATTTATAAAAAACAAAGAAAATATAAAAGTAAAATGTTCTTCTCTTATTAACCAGAGATAATTACTATTAATTATATAGCATACTTCCTTGTAGCTTTTTCATTGCATATATATAATAAATGCCAAATTGAGATCATGCTACTTTTTAAATTTAAAATTATATAGAGTAACATTTCTGTGTCAGAAAATATTCTCTAAAACTTTCATTTATTTGTTGCATAAAACCCATTATACATTTATACATGTAAATTGCTAACTTTTTTGCTCTTATAAGGATAACACTGTATAATACACATCCTGCATATAAAGTTTGTAAGCATGCTGCTTATTTCAGGAAGGTAAATTTATAAAAATAGAGTTACTAAATCAAAATGCATGTATGTTCTTGGCTCTTGACCTTTTGACAATAGTTTCAAAAATTGCTTTGAAGATATTTTCGATAATTTACACTTCCACATATAGATAAGACAACCATATCTGGACAAGTATTATCAAATAATTTTATGTATCATTGCCCTTTTGTTAGGAAATAAAAAAGTTATTGCATTTTTTTTAACCTGTTTCCTCTTTAGCCTACTGTTCAGTTGAAAATATATTCATTAAACAATTGTTTATTGGATACTTACAGCCCTTCATATACATAGTTTCTGTAATATCTTTTGGCTATTCAGTTAGAATGTTGACAATTTTGTGCACTGGTTTTTCGTAACTCTCTAAATATAAATAAGATTATTGTTTTTGGTTTATTGTAAATATGTTTCCCATTTTGTCATTTGTATCATTTTTTTCTTGGGGTTATGTAAAATAATAAAATTTTATATATTAATATCTATCTATACTTTTTCCACTTGTTTTAGATTAGCAATTACTTCTCTACCCTGAGACTAAATAACACAATTTCTCTTAACTCTCAGGTTAGTGGAAGAATTACTCCATGTATCACTGTAATACAAATATTTAACTTACTTTGGAAATAATATTTGATGTTTGTAAGATGAATTTTAGAATAATAGGTCACTTTTCCATGTATTTGAAATGCTTTCACTATTATATTGCAGGTTGAAACACACACACACGTACACACACAACCAGACAGAAATACCTCTACTTTAGAGTCATAAACCCTTTTTAAAAAAATTCAAAATATATATTCCCTAATAACTTCTCATTTTAATTGTTGTGGTTTTACATTTTAATATATTGTAAAGTAAGTATGCTTCTATTACTGTACTTTTTCAAATGTCTTACTAGATTAAAATGATTTTACAAGTTTTAGCACACTCTATCAGAAATTTAATTAAACTTAGAAACTAATTTGAAATAATTTCTATCTTTTCCAATTATTATTCCCCTTCCAGGAACAACGGAATACAGGAACATTAGTATATATGTATATGCATGTGTATTTATATACATACATATGCATGTGTATTTACATACATATATATCACTTATTAAAGCTTCTTTTGTCTCTCTTTGTAAGGTTCTATGACTTAATCATCTTTACATATACTTCAACTTAGGTTAGCTCTAAGTATCTTATGTGTTTCAGACTCCTGTGGAATCTTACATTATTTTTCTAATTCTTTGGATTTGTATTGATAATTTATACAAAAGATATTGATTTTTCTGTACTTAGCAATTATCCTGTTGCTTTACAAAATGCTGTTAGCTCTTAGTGTTTCAGTTGACTTCCAAAGAATCGTTAGGTACATTATCAAATTATTTTCAAATCATGAGAGCGTTTTTTGTCCTTTCTGCTATAACTTATAAACATTTCTACTTAATATATTAGCATATTGACTAGAAGTTATGAACATTCAATAATTAACACGTAGTATGTATTATAGTTATGTTTCCAATTGATGGAAATTTTTAAAAATTTCATCCATTTAGCAGGTTACATTGGCTGATATTTCTATGCATTTATGTTAAGAAGGTTATGTTTTTCTTAAAGTAGTAGGTTTTGAATAGGAGTTTCATTTATCTGTGTTATCTTTTTGCTTTCTCTCATTTTACTTATTTTTTATTATAAGTTGATGATAAAGTCTATGAATTTTGGCTTCCGTTGAGGTTCTCATAGCTTTTGTTTGGTCTTTAGGTATATATGTGTTTACCCATATGAAGCCTCTTAAATATTCCTGGGATCACTACTGTTTATTTTCAAGGATGATTATTTTAAAATATTATTATTATTGAATAGCTTTGGTGTTTGAAAAATCTATATTAACATCTTACTCTTTCCTTGTTAGTTTGTAACCTTGAATCATTTATTTAATATTGCTAACATTTAGCTGTCTTCTGTAAAATAGGAATAGTAATGATATCTACTAACAGGTGGATGTAAAGATTATCTGAGATAAAACATTCTTAACCCATTGTCTGTCAGATAACAAGAACATAATAAATAATGTAACAACGATAGTGGTAATTGTAGGAGAATTAGTATATTTCTTAGAATTTTTGTGGTTTACTCTTAAAAGATATAATAATTCATAGTTGTCTTTTCATGTCATCCCCTCAGGTTTTCAGAACAAGATTGTTCCAGCTTCAGGAAACAGATTTTGAATTTCTCCATATTTGATATAGACAACTTAAATGGTGTGAAAATTATATATTCCATGAAAGTCTAAAATAATTCATGGTTCTAGGACCTATATTTTATAAAATTTGAAAATACCTTTTAAATTTGTTTTATGTCTATTGATCTTTTCCGATTCTTCAATACCTTCTTAATCCCTTCTTTACTCAGCTTTTCAATTCCCCAAAGACTCAGTATTACAGCCTTTCTCTCAATTAATTTTGCTTGTCTATGCTTTAAGCCTTGTCTCTTTGATTGGCTTTATAGGTTAAAAACTCTTTTATTGATTGATCAGTGACTTATATATTTATATTTGGTTTTGATTATATTTTCTTTTTCTTTACTGCCCTCCTCTTTTTGTTTTTCTCCTTAATATTTTTGTAATATTTGATATTATTTTTCTTTTTGAAGAATAAAAGCATTTGTTGCTATGCTTTATCCTAGAGTATGGCTTTGGTCATATCCCATAATTATAATTTCTCAAATCCTTCTAGCTATGAAGCTGCTTTGAGTCTTATCTTCTTGATGATTTTTGGAAGGTAAATCATTTGGGCTCGTGAGGAACAGAGGAGCCAAACCACTATTGAGAAGATTGCTGTTCACCCTTTTGACAACCACACAAGCCACAGATGATACTCTCAGGTAGTTTAGCCTATAAGGAGAGTATTTGTGGATCACAGATTTAAACATACAGTTAGAATTTTGACTTTCCTCTCTCTTGTCTGTCTCTTCTTACTCAGGAATTAATTACAAATTACAATAGGTTTTTAGGGATGTAGGACTGAATGATACCTAGTTTCTGACCTTAGGAAGCTCCCAGCCCAGTGGAAGAAACATACAAGCAAACCCTTTGGAATGGTCTTTATCCATAGATGGTGTATTAGTTTCCCTTTGCGGCTGTAACGAATTACCACCGATTTAGTGGCTTAAAACAACACAAATTTATCATCTTAGAGTTCTGGATGTCAGAGGTCAAACCTGTCTCACAGGTTAAAACCAAGGTGATAGAGGTCTGCGTTCTTTTCTGGAGACTCTAAACCTAATCTGTTACCTTGCCTTTTCCAGATTCTAAAGCCTGCCTACATTCCTTCCCTGTGGCCCCTTCCTCCATCTTCAAATCTAGCAGTTCTGGGAAAATCTTTCTTATGATGCATTTCTCTGGTTCCAACTCCTCTGCCTCACCTTTCACCATTTAAGGATGCTCTTATTAAATTAGACTCACCCAGAAAATCCAGGATGATCTTCTCATTTTAACATCAGCTAATTAGCAACCTTGCTTCCATCTGCTACTTGAATTTTCATAGCCATGTAATGTAACACATTCAGGAGTTTTGGAGAAGAAGACATGTATTTCTTTGGAGTGACAGAGGGACTAGCTACTACACATTGGAAGAATCAAGTATTCAATATGAGGTTATTGACAAAAGGAAGAACACACACAAGAATTTTATGTGAATTTTATAGGAATGAGCAGGAGTTAATGTGGTAAAGAGAGCATGAAAGAACGTTTCAATCCCAGGGAACAGTGTGAACAAAGGAATGAAGTGAAGAGAAGAAATCAAGTCTGGGTTACCTGACTTACTGCTGAGTGATTTTACAGCTTGGAAGTAACACTTCTCTGGTAGCAAGGTTCTCCAGAAGTGTGTGGTTGTGAGCTCACAGTTTTGTCATTGGTTCTGTTAAGGGTCCAATATTGCATGTCATTCATTCTCTGCTTTCCTCCAGATGGGAAGTTCTCAATTAGTGTTACAATGGGATGGGACCCATATATCGGAAATAAAGCTATATAGGAAAATGTTGGAGATTGCATTCATGTACAGATTTGGCAGTGTCTGTCAACTCAGTAATGGCTAACATGTCATACATACACTTGGCAAAGAGTGATGACAGCAAATAACAAGTACAAAAGAAGTCATTGAGGTGGTCATAAAAGGACACACACAAATGTATGCAGATGTTTAGTAAGCACTCATGACAAAACAATGTATAATTTGTGGAAATATTTTCAAATCTAGGCAATCCCTCTATGTTTCACTGTCACTGATGCATGTTAAGCAACTCTCATTTACATGTGAACTCCACAGTGCCCATAATCTTCAACTTGATTTGTAAGATTGTAATACCCATCAGCACTCTTACTCTAATCTAAGAAATTCTGGGAATGAAGAGCAAATAGGCAATATAAAGTCTATCTGAATATTTAGAGAAGGAAGAAGTACTTCATTTGTTGCATTAGAAGTAATGCAACAATTAATTAACCCAGGCAATAGGAATTTCTCTTGCATACCACTTCTACCTCTTCTGGGTGACAAGGACCCACTGTTCTTTTCAGGAAATGTATTTGACTTTTATTTCAGGTATAAACATATGTGAAATAAATAACTTATTTATTTATTATGATGTGTAAACATATGTTTATACCTGGAATAAAAGTCAAATGGCTTTGGGAGGCTGAGGCGGGCAGATCACAAGGTCAGGAGTTTGAGACCAGCCTAGCCAATATGGTGAAACCCCACCTCTGCTAAAAATATAAAACGTAGCCGGACGTGTTGACACACGCCTGTAGTTCCAGCTACTCGGGAGGCTGAGGCAGAAGAATCGCTTGAACCTGGGGTCGGAGGTTGCAGTGAGCTGAGATCACACCACTGCACTTCAGCCTAGGTGACGGAGAAAGACTTGGTTTCAAAAAAAAAAAAAAATGTCAAATGGCACTGGAGACATAAGACTGAGCCCTGGGGGACCAACCTTCTTGTTATCTCAGACTGTTCCTGAAGTTTTGCTCCTTATTTTCATGTGACCACCATTCTCTTCGTTCATTCAGTCTTACGTTACCTTCTCCTGGTATCCTCATGACCCCTCACCCATTGAAGTTTGTTCTAACTTTCTATCTGTAACCAACTTCAAAGTGTCCACCATGTGGTGATTTCCTTCTTCACTTCCATTATTCCAGCCACTTGCATGGGGACAGCAATAGTCTCTCCTTGGTGTTAGCCAGCAGGACTCTGTCAAGCTCAACTAAATTCCGAATGTCCCCACATAAAATAAAAATTTCTGGCATTTCTTTGATCTTCTGCCATATTCCCTGTTTTCGGTAATCAACTGTGTTTAACAATTTGCTTAACCACATGATAAACGTAAAAACATTGTTGCCCTTTTAATGTTATGTTACTGCATATAATAACTCAAAAGGAAGAAATCTGTGGTGTTTAAAATTTCTTTTGTAAAACTTCCATACAACGATACTTTTAAAACTTGACAAAGAAACCTAGCTCTCCTTTTTGCTTGCTCCAGCCTTCCTTTCTTCTTCCCTCTTGTCCCCATTTTTAAGGGCCCATTGTGCTCCAAGCATTGTAGTCTGATTAAGGATATGTTCAAGTTGGTAAGTACAGAACGTTATTGTCAAGGTTCTGTTCTTTGAATTTTTATGACGCAGAACTTAGAGACCAAGAAAGTCAAAGAAGAAAGGGACTGAAGAATGTCAAGGAAATGACCTAGCACTAGAAGCCATAAAATAATGACAGTTTCAAGGGGAAGAACAGAGAGAAAGAGGAATCATGGGGAGAGGAAGAAGGTGGGGCGTTAAGGAGAGAATTTGATAAGGAACGACTTGAAAAAAGATGTGCTAGAGTAACTCTGGGATCAAAGAAACATGAACAGCCAGGAAAAGGAGATTTTTTTTTTTTAAATGTTTCCAAGTACTTCATAATCTGATCCCCTGTGAGTAAAATAAGGAGTTTCTTTTTAATTAGGTTGTTCTGTTAAACTTTGTCTTTTGCACATGCCATAGCTCTGAGACTGACTATATAGATTTATGAATACAGAGAAAATATAACTAAAACAAAATATCTGGCCAGTCTACACATACTGCCTGTTAGATTTTATAATTCTATTTGAATAAATACATTTAGAACAAATAATATGATTTTATCATCATTAATTTCTTGAAATAGTTTCAGGATCCAAACTTTCGTTTAGTATTTTTAATACTTATAAATTTTGTTTGTCCCATAGTATGTAAGTATGTACAACAGGTTTTCTGAGTTTCATTTTCCCCACTTTGGGCCTGTTGGGTGTGTGCGTGCGTGTGTGTGTGTGTGTGTGTGACTGTGGTCTCAGAATCAAGAACTAGCTTGAGTATTTAACCAACTCAACATGCAAGGTTACGTGGTCTCAATTTTACTCATGATAACCTTATGACAAAGCAGTTTGTTTTGGCCCATTATAAACATGTGTGTGTCAGCTCCCTTCTTAAGAGACCATGGTGTTAAAATTTAAATTTCACCCCCTCAGTGTCATTTTGCCTAAGGCTTCTTTGAAAAAACTAAAAACAAAAATATCTGGCTTCACCTCAGCCATTTACTTCTCTGCTTCTGCCCAACCCTGATCCCTGACTTTTTATTCTCAATTCTCACTTCCCTTTTCTGGTTGTAGCCAACAGGAATAGATCTGATGACTGAAATTCTTATGGGTAAAGGCTATGGGGACAAATACAAACTCATACACAATGGGTTCCAAGGTAAGTACGCCTGCAATCCTAGTGGGAGGCATTTCTCTGGCCACGCTACTTTTGCTGCCTCTGCATGACAAACACCCATTGTTCATTTCAGGTAATTTATTTCTGCCCTGCATTAAAGATGGGTGTCTGCTCTGCTCAACCTAGGTGGGGCTCAACAATATCTCAGAGGGTGGGCACAGCTTTCTTCACGGGGGCAGCTCCACACAGAAAACCGACAATGCACTTCCTGGGAAGAGGAGTGGAGAGCACTTTCATGAAAACAAATGTGCTTTTCAAAGGTGCAAAGGTCTGTAAGAGGGAGAAAGTAGATGGGGGGGGGGGTGATATTGAAAACAATGTATTTTTCCTTCATTGTCAATCATTTTGCAGTGATGTTTCTCACTCACTGGATCAATGGCATTAATTGTTTCAGGAAGATGTCAAATGCCATCTAGGACAAAGAAGTCATTGCTCAGCTAGAATTTCAAATTAACATTTTTTTTTTAAGTTCATGATATTAAAAGCCTAGCTTTGTTGAATTAATAAACGATTTCTAAATTCCAAAGAACATCTTTCAACATATCCCTAGAGAAGCTCTGGGGACTGACTATAGAGGTTTACTGTAAGCCATTGAAACCCAAGGAACGTCGCAACAAACAGAATGAGAAAGCTTGCTGGGGGTAGGAGTAATCTAGATGCACAAGTCTAAGGCTAAGATGTTTTTTTGAGTCCTTTCAAAGGAGAGTAATCCCATGTCCAGATATGGTGACGAGGTAATTCACCTTCTATTTGGGGCTTAGGGCTCTTTGTAGTGGAGTAGAAGTTGCAATGGGCAGATACAGGAAGGATCAGTCTGGGATGGTACATCTGGCTCCCCACTGCCTGTATTTATCTGGGGCATAAAGAATGATTTGATGTGGCTGGAACATAGGTGATGGATTAGGGTGGGCAGTAAAAGCCTGGGAAAGTGCTTGCCATTCTCAAAAGTTTGGCCGTCCCTCTCTTCACTTCTTGTGATAGTCTCTTCCCTTCTCACTGCTTTAAATGTCATCTGTTTGGAGGGGGCGCCCAAATTTATATCTCCTACGCACCTCCCAAGAGATCTGAAGTCGTATATGTACATGTATATGTATATGTATATGTATATGTATATGTATATGTATATATAAAATTGCCTACTTGACATCTCAACTGGGATATGTCATAGGCATCTCAAAGTTAATATGTCCAGTATTTGAATTTTTATTCTTCTGTAGGACACTTTTCTGTCCCAGGCTTAGTCATATCCATAAAGGGTGCCGGTGTCCCCAGTTGCTTAAGGCAAAATTCTTAGAGCCTTTCTTGGCTCCCTGTCTTCACTGTCTCCTCACAGCCCACCCATCAGCACTTCTTGACGTGGTCATTGCCAGTCTAGTACAGGAAAATTTAAGTAAGAAAATCCTAAACTAGGACAGGGAGAGTAAAATGGAGTAAAAAGGGCATATCTTAGGGCTTGATAACTCTATAGAGAGGATGAGGGAGAGACAAGAGTTGAAGGTATTAGCTGCATGGGTGGATACAAGGGTCACCCAAATGACTACTATGGGAGAAGCCGATTCAGGCACATTGCATGTGAAGAATAGGAGTGACCTACAGACACAGACATTTATCAGGCAGTTATATAGCCATGCCTGCTGCTGAAAGGGAAAGGAGAGCTAAAACGCAGATCTTTATAGCACTAGCAGCTTCAGTGATGTAGTGAATTTCAGCTTAGATTCTCAGATCTTTCATCACCTGGAAAAATTTGTAAAACCACAGATTCCTTGGCCCACCCCCTCATGGTTTATATTCAGCATGTCAGGTAAGGTGGCCAAGAACCTGCATGGTTAGAAAGCCCCCTGAGGAAATCTGATGTGTGTCCAGTTTTGGAAACCAATGAATTGGGCCACACCTGGGAATGGTGTGTAAAGAGCAAATGGCAAAGAAACTGGTCTTCGTAAAATGCAGCTCTAAGGTTTGAGCTTGGAGAAAGAGGAGCTTGTAAAAGGAGACTCTAAAGGAATGATTCGACAGGTTGATGGGGCAGCCACAGAGAGAGATGTCAGAGAATGAGCCTCTTTATCCTCTTTTGTGCTATGATTCACGACTACATTATCATTTTCCCAGTATTATTTTCTCAAAGCTAAAAATGTTCCTTTTCTATAGACTACTTCTCTGTAGACTATCTTTTTACAGTATCCTATTGAGTGAAAAAAGCATTTTATTAAAAGCAGTAATTTGTTACTGCTCTAAATGATCTTTTATACTTTCTAAAACACAGTGTCTTCTTGATAAAGCAGGTCTGAGAGTGAATTATTAAGCTACTGGAAGTCCTTGCCAATGAACAAAGACATAAAAAATAATGTGACTAAGTCTGCTAATGCAAAATGGCTGGGTTGTATTTGCTAATGAGTATGCTGCCGTTAGCACCTTTCACCTTTTTTTGTTTCTTTGGTAGGTTTCTTCTTGAAAAAAAAAAATTAGATTACTTGCAAAAATAATTTTCGAGATTCAAAACAAAGCACATACCTTTGTGTAGGCAGAATTTACACAATGGCGTTCTAAAATATCTTTCCCTTTTCTTCAGCAAGGTGATGCTCATTGAATGAACCATAGGCTAACTTCTCTGCAAAATCAGAGTGCACAGATGATGAGACATTTTATTTTTACTCTTTTCCACTTCCTCAGGCCATACCTGACCCTTTACGGCTAATGTGATCTGAAAGTGAGGAAATGAAGGTATTTGGATGTAAATGCTGAGCCACCTCCACACCTGGGTTTGCACACACCTGAGTGAGAATGCTGTCTTGTATCTCTGTCTTTCCTGTTAAAGACAACTGAGAAAGACCTTGGAGGACCACAAACTCCTCCAATATGTTGTCATTGAAAAGCTGTTAGAAATTTAACAGCTGACAGCATTGCATCTAATTACTGAATTATTAAACGGAAGGCATCTGCCTAAGAAGCAACCTCCTGTCACTCAAAAAGATAAATTCAAGTGAAAAGCAGAGGTACAATTAGGTCATCTCACTCACTTTTGCAGATAAATTTGAAATATTCAAACTCAAGAGGCAAGGAAACTTAATTGTGTCTGGTACCTTCTTTAAGCATAACTTGAAATATTAAGGCAAGTGCATTTTCAGTCCTTGCATTAGTTGCTGGGGACAACATTCTGAGCCTTCTGCTAATTTATATTTTTGTTTCAGGCCCAAAGTCTCTTTTTGAACTTAGATTCTTTTTTGTTGTTGTTGTTGTTTTTAATGACCCATTCTCACAAAAATTGCACCTATGAGATTTCAATAGAGGAAATAAATAAAGGTGGTGGGGCACAGGGTAGGGGCCAAGGATGATTAGAAGGGCCACCTTATAAGACAGTGGATTTTGTGCATAAGCCCCTTTTTTTGCTTGTAGCTTTGAGATCATCTCACAGATATCCCCTAGCTTCTTTTAGCCTGTCCATAGAGAAAGCCAATAGCTTGCATTGGTTCTGCTTTTGTATTTGTGTCCTCAAAAAAACACATTTCTATGTGATCATATTAAGAATACAGTAATAAATCTAAATTACTGAGCTTTCAATGTTTGCTAGGCTCTATAAATAAAAGCTTTCTTTTTTCTGTTTTATCCCATAGTATCTCTATAAGTTAGACAACAATCATTAATTCCATTTCAGAGAAGGGAAAATTGAGTTACAGGTAAGTAACTTACATGCTCAAAATAACATGGCTAGAAAGTGGATGAGCCAGAGAATAGCACTAGTGTTTAAACTATCTACATGTCTTAATTAGTCATTTCTTTTCTTTTAAAGGATTTATAAAAAGACATAAAGAAAATGGTAATTGTGGCAGCCCTTTTCAACGTTGTGTTGCAATCGGATATCCATATTTTCTTAACTGAAGGAGAACATCAACTGTTAGCATAATTTCCCTGCTAGAGTCTTTACTTGGCCCCTGAGCTTCCCTTTGCACAGCACATCCAACTTTACCTGCATTACCTGTTCCTCCATTTGTACCTCTACTAAGGAGGCAGATAAAAAAACAAAACAAAACAGGAATCCTTGCTTATTTGTACACCCCAGTTGGCATCGTTTTCAGTTTCCACTCAATAAATATTTTTCAAACTAATCAAGTCCAAAGCCTTCAACTGCAGAGAATGGTTTCTCCTAATGATTGACTTTGTTTTGTGCTGCTTATTACTGGCTAAAGATATTTACCTGTATGACTACCAGACTACCCACGTCTCCAAGTCAGGCAGGATGACCCATTCTAGAGTATGTTTATGATGGAAACCTGGCTCTACAAAATGCATTCAGAAGCACAAAGTCTTCCAGGATCTTCAGTATGTGAAATTTGACCCTGAAGATAAGCTTCTCTAAAGAGACAAGAGGGACTCATTGGCTCAGGTTAAGGTCATATGATTCTTTCCACGCTACTGAATTATATTTTTAAAATTATAAATATTGATGTGTATACACAAATATATATTATAAAATATGCATTAATAAATATATAAAATATAAGTAAATATGTAAAGTGTCTAAATATTAATATTATGTATATGTTATATATAACATACGTATTTCCCTTTCCTCAAGATGGTATTTAACATTATTCTTTGTTTAAACCAAGCAACGAATCAACTTAGACTCCAGAACCATGATGACATAATGGTTTCTATACAGTGTGTGTAGCCAAAATCCCTAAGTCTAGTTCTCAGTTCTGCTGCATACCAGCTGTGTGAACTTGTGCCTCAGTTTCCCAGTCTGTACAATAATATATTTAAAAGTGACATATAATCCATAGAGCTGGAACTTAAACTCTGGGTCTCTGCTAATTGCATTAAATATTAATTTACTTTTTACCAGTTCATCTACTTAAGGATCTAAGCTTGGTCTTATTTATCTTTTCATTCACAGAACCTAGTACAATGTCTAGCACATAGTACATGCTCAGTAAATTTATGCTGCATGAATTTTGATTACTGTTAAAAGTTTGGCCTAACATGAGAAAAATGCCAAAATTTTAAAGAAATAATATGGCCCTGTAGGCAAGGTATTTTCTAGCAGTAAACAATGATCAAAATTCAGCTACTGAAAAATTATATTTTCTTCCAATATAACCAAACAAAAGCTTATAATGGCATGCTGAGGATGGCATGAAAGCCAGAAGCCTACAAACATGTGAAAAATGTTAACATCACATTTTTAGGCTTATTAGAAACAGCCTAAATAATTACACCAGTCAAATTACTGGTGGCTTTTGGCTCATGTCCAGGATGAAAGGTCATAACCCAACATACCAGAAGTTTTCCTGGCATGATTGACAGGAAGAGGAAATACACTGATACCTTTCACATGGGAATCACAGCTTGTTGCAAATAGAAGCAAAACACATATCTGGATTTTGTGGGAAAAGTTCATTGTGTTCTGACTCAAATTCTTTGTTCCCAAAGTTGCTTAATTGTGATTTATTGGTATACGTGTGGGGGTGTGGGTGTGGGGATGTGTAATGAAACAAATGCATACCACAGCAAAATAGAAATCATGCGCTGCTACTTAAAATTGTCATTGGATATATCCCTGCTTTCTCCTCATTGCAGTATCTATTGGATATTTTGGCCTTAGCCAGAGAGGAACCTATTTCTCAAATGAATTCCTTTTTCAACTCCTAGATGGAAAATTACGAATTTTGGAGTTTCCAGGCAATTGTCTACAGTCCACCCATATGAATGCAGAAAGTACTACCCCCAAGACTGAAGTAACAGGGTAATCAATCACAGCCTGTCCTAAGTCTGTAACATGTGCATGGGTATTCCCATGCTGCAGCTCTATCTCTGTGCTCTGGATGGATCTGTTGCTATTCCAATGATTCAACGCTTGGAGTAAGAGAAGGTTTTATCTTATGTTGGGGATTTTTATTGGGAGGCACGTGATATACTTCTCAGTTTCAATTCCATAATGTTTGAGAAGCTGTAGGTATTCACAAGATGCGATAAGCTAATTTATCAGCAGGGTCCATTTTGGGTCCAGGTGTGGTTTGTATGACATTTGGATGCTATTTTGCTGTAAGGCAAGAGTTTTCAACTTCCACTGCACATTGGTCTCACCTGGGGAGCTATTAGCCACAACCATCCATGCCTATTACACCTCTGACCAATTGGGTGGGACCCAGACATCAGTGATTTATACAGCTCCCAGGTGATTCCAATCTGCAACTAACACTAAGAACCACTATTAGGTCATAATCCTCTCGATAGGCAGATGAAACTATGTGTACATTATGCATTATTGAGGTTTTCTGAAGTAGTCACTAGCTCATAAAGACTAAGTTGTCTTCAGACTTTTTGAAGAACAAAAATTACATTGCTTACTCTTAAAATGTAAAGGTTCATAACTTGGAATGAACAATCTGAATCAATTTCCATTTTGTGTCCTTTGAACATAGAAAAAAAACTCTGATCACATTCATGTCTATATTTTGAAATCTTTTTATTTAATATATTCTCATGTTTCATGAGAGAAAACCCTTTGAGGAGCCCACCAGAGTATGAGATACTGGGTCTTTGAATTCATTTTTACTCAATAATAATTTTTAATTTCTTTTAAATTTCATAGCAATAAGGGCTCCCAAATAGTGTCCATGCTACCAAAGAATTCAAGATCAGTAGGAAAACCAGTTGTGTGTGCAATTAACTATAATACTATGAGATCATTGCACTACATGAGCTGTTTGTTAAGTACTAGGTCGTATGATCAAAGGAAGATCAGGGAAATTTCCAGGGAGAAATCAATGTTTATGTTGGTGCATGAAGGGTGCTTAGGGAGATCCCATGTGGGCATCTGGGCAAGGACACAAGAAAGTTGGTAGATATATGAAATTTACATTAGTTTTGGGATTGAAAAATATGCTGAAAGTGCCAGATCACTGAGAATTTTTACTAACAGCCCTGCTGTGAAAGACAGACTAACCTTCTCATTGACTCAAAAGAAGTGGGGATGAGACACTTATTTTTAAAAATATTTTCAAGTTAAAGTAGTGAAAATTAACGATATTCAGAATGATTGCTGGTTATTTGTATTTCTATCTTTTCCTTGTTTTATGAAATATAGCAAGAGATTTTTCTAATCATGATTCTGTGGGGCATTTTTCTATAATTCATGGCCATATAACAATAGTTATTATAGTTTTATTTTCTTGAATTAATGTATTACACAGGGCTAGTAGTCCCAGAGGACATGTGCTAATAAGGTAGTCATTAAATCATAAAGACTAAGCGGAAACAATTGCTTTCATAACCTTATATTTAATTGCATGCACAGGTGTTTTTGTTTTGAAGAAGAAATTTTAAGTAAAAAGTATGATTAATTCTCATGCCATCCCAGAATGCCAGATGAAGAGAATTTTTGCCCAATTTAGAGAGAATAGAGCACACAGATGTTTAGGTCATGGTGACAGAAAGAAAGTGTTTCTGACCTGCTATAGTTTACTTTTCTCCAAACTGCCAAATGACTTCACAATGGGTTTCAGGGTGGGCACCGACCCGGAGTGTTCCTCTGTATTGATTGTAAACCTGGTACTGTGGACCCATGCCATATTATCTGTGCTATTTTGTCACAGAAAATCTCATCTTTCTCAGCTGTTACTGGAAGGGCTCCTGGAATTATTTAGGAGTGTTTACTCAGAGCCCAGAAGTGGAATTCAGATGATTTATCAAATCCAAGTAATCTACAATGAGTTCTTCAAGATAGAAATTAGGCACTGCATACAAAGGAAAGAAACATCTTGATGAGTGGAATAAACATTGAACTAGAAACCAAGAATCAAGCATTGAGGTCCCACCACTTACAAGCTAGACGACCTTTGGGAAGTCACTCACCATGACTAGAACAATTGAACCTCACATTATTTTTTTTATTCTTTTTTTATACTTTAAGTTCTAGGGTACGTGTGCACAACGTGCAGGTTTGTTACATACGTATACATGCACCATGTTGGTTTGCTGCACCCATCAACTCTTCCTTTACATTAGGTATTTCTCCTAATGCTATCCCTCCCCCAGCCCCCCAGCACCCCCGGACAGGCCCCAGTGTGTGATATTCCCCACCCCATGTCCATGTGTTCTCATTGTTCAACTCCCATCTGTCAATGAGAACATGCAGTGTTTGGTTTTTCTGTCCTTATGATAGTTTGCTTAGAATGATGGTTTCCAGTTTCATCCAGGTCCCTGCAAAGGACATGAACTCGTCCTTTTTTATGGCTGCATAGTATTCCAGGGTGTATATGTGCCACATTTTCTTAATCCAGTCTATCACTGATGGACATTTGGGTTGGTTCCAAGTCTGCTATTGTGAATAGTGCCACAATAAACATACGTGTGCATGTGTCTCTATAGTAGCATGATTTATAATCCTTTGAGTATATACCCAGTAATAGGATCGCTGAGTCAAATGGTATTTCTAGTTCTATATCCTTGAGGAATTGCCATACTGTCTTCCACAATGGTTGAACTAATTTACACTCTCACCAACAGTGTAAAAGCATTCCTATTTATCCACATCCCCTCCAGCATCTGTTGTTTTCTGACTTTTTAATGATTTCCATTCTAACTGGCATGAGACGATATCTCATTGCGGTTTTGATTTGCTTTTCTCTAATGACCAGTGATGATGAGCATTTTTTCATCTGTATGTTGACTGCATAAATGTCATCTTTTGAGAAGTGTCTGTTCATATCCTTTGCCCACTTTTTGATGGGGTTGGTTTTTTCTTGTAAATTTGTTTAAGTTCTTTGTAGATTCTGGATATTAGCCCTTTGTCAGATGAGTGGGTTGCAAAAATTTTCTCCCATTCTGTAGGTTGCCTGTTCACTCTGATGGTAGTTTCTTTTGCTGTGCAGAAGCTCTTTAGTTTAATTAGATCCCATTTGTCAATTTTGGCTTTTGTTGCCATTGCTTTTGGTGTTTTAGTCATGAAGTCTTTGCCCATCCACTGCCCATTTGCCCATACCACTTTCTTCACAGAATTGGAAAAAACTACTTTAAAGTTCATAAGGAATCAAAAAAGAGCCCACATAGCCAAGACAATCCTAAGCAAAAAGAACAAAACTAGAGGCATCACATTACCTTACTTCAAACTATACTATAAGGCTACAGTAACCAAAATAGCATGGTACTGGTACCAAAACAGATATATAGACCAATGGAACAGAACAGAGGCCTCAGAAATAACACCACACATCTGCAACCATCTGATCTTTGACAAACCTGACAAAAACAAGCAATGGGGAAATGATTCCCTATTTAATAAATGGTGCTGGGAAAACTGGCCAGCCATATGTAGAAAGCTGAAACCGGGTTCCTTCCTTACACTATATACAAAAATTAACTCAAGAACCTCACATTCTTTAACTGTATATGGAGAAACTATGCTTGCCTCTTCATACTCACAGTGTTGGGAGAACCAAATAAATGTGGGAGGATTTTACAGTACATAATATGGTTCACAAGGGAAAGCCACAGATATTGGGGTTGCTATTAGTATTTGGCTTTTATAGTTTGTCAAAGCCATCTCTCTTTAAGGTAGAAATGTTAGAACCAGCAGAAAAATACAGATAAACCAACAGAAATTACTAGAGAGAAATGATGTAGAATTGTGGATTTAGTCTCTCCAAATTATCTTTTACATAATGAGGTGATACTTTATAAATAATTTTATATCTGGATTTTTCACTTGCTAGTTATGAAAACAACCTATGTCTTTAAAATTTTCTATATGTATAATTTTAAAACTTTATATTATTCCAATTTGTAGATGCCTCATTTTTATAATTTTTATCTTTATGCATAAGACTTTGTCTGGATTTCAAGTTTTCTAATCATAAAGTCCTAATAAGGACATTATTGAATCAAAATACATCAATTGAAGCTTTTACTTTATAATTCCAAGCTGATTTCTTAAAAACTTTTTATAATAGCACCAACACCATCAATTTGTGAATGTATCTGTTTCAGCACACCCTTATCAACATTATATATTCCAATGTTTAGAAATAAATGTTGTTGTTTTATTTTCCATTGTTTTTGGAAAGGGAGGCAGGCTTAAGGGTAGAGTAGAATTTCTCCATTTATAGAACGCTTATTATGACAATCATTCTCCACGTAATCAAAGACTTTTTTTTCCTTTTCCTCTGCCAAATAAAAATGAATATTACATGAAGTTAAGAAATGTACAGTCATGCTGATAGATTTAAAATGAATGTTATGAGCATACTTTTATTTTCTTCTGAAGCATATAGCCGAGACAATAATCATACAAGTGAAGTCATTTGAATTTTCTTTTTTGTTTGTTTGTTTGTTTGTTTGTTTGAAACGGAGTCTCCCTCTGTCGCCCAGGCTGGAGTGCAGTGGCCGGATCTCAGCTCACTGCAAGCTCCACCTCCCGGATTTACACCATTCTCCTGCCTCAGCCTCCTGAGTAGCTGGGACTACAGGCACCCGCCACCTCGCCCGGCTAGTTTTTTGTAGTTTTAGTATAGACGGGGTTTCACTGTGTTCGCCAGGATGGTCTCGATCTCCTGACCTCGTGATCCACCCGTCTCGGCCTCCCAAAGTGCTGGGATTACAGGCTTGAGCCACCGCGCCCGGCCTGAATTTTCTAATCTAGGATTTTAGGAAACTAGACAAGGATTTCAGGCTGGGAGATACTTTGCTTATCCAGAATCCACATACCCTATCTTTTTCTTAAGAACATTTTCATGATGCAGTTTGGAAGTGTCCAATTTGCCCAGACTTAGTGGCTGAAGCATGCTTGTCCTCAGCCAGTCAGTATAACCCCATTCTCTTTTAGCTGATGATGCTCATTTTTTTGTTTCTCTTAAAGTTAGGAATCCATATGTCCATATATTCTGGCCAGTGACCTGTGAGTGGAAGTCTGAGAAGAAGTTTATGGGAAGAAGAGTCTTGCTATGTCCTTACTCTGTTGTTTCCTGTGGAGGATACTGGTGGGCAGAAGGGAAGACTAGATTGAGGCATCCATCTTGACATCATGAGATAAAGACCATCAAAATTCCAGAAGTACCTAAACAAATGCTGGAAGCAATCAACCCACGATGAGACCACCTCCTGCCAAGAGTATGTCCAGCTCTTTAAGGTTTTAATTTACTAAGAGTTGATTCATAACATTAGTAAGAAGATATAAACTATATATATGAAATTTGCTAATAATAAACTGGATAGGAAAACACACTAATATTACACAAATTTGAAAAAAATAAGCAGTCACAATGAAAATAAAGCCATGAGTCGTCACCTAGAGAAGACAGTTGACCAGCCTTAGCTATAAGCTATGGTTTCCCCAGAATGGGTATTTGCCATAGACCAGGAAATATACAGAAGTCAATCCCAGAAGCTGAGTATAGAATCAAGATTTACCAAACATTTGAGAGAGGTGATTTTCATGAAAGAGAAATAAAAAATCCAAAATTAAGAATAACTTATACCCAGGATAATAAAGGTAATAGAGCAAATATTTTTTAAAAATCTTAAAATAGGAGCTACAGGGGATATTATGATTGTCATTAAAAAAATAAAAAGAATATATGTGAGGAAACAAGTACCAGTAGTAGTGAAAAAAACAAAATAGAGATTTGGGGAGGAAAAGTTAGTCCTGTAATAATTGTTGTACATGTATAAATAAGCACATTACAATCACAGAATAGCAAATTAGACAAAATGAAGGGCAAATTGAAGAGCTAGAAGGTCAAATTGGGAGACATTTGTAGAACACAGCACAAAGAGTTAAAGGGAAACAAATGTGTAAAATGAGGTCTAAATATTTTAAAGAGATCCAAATTTTCTAATGTCTATTTAAAGTCATTTGTATATGGAGTGACAACAGAGTGGAAGAGAAGAAAAAATTGAAAAAAAGTAGTAATAAATATCCCAGAAATGTTACATAATAAATATATACATAAACAAATATCATCTATCCTCAAGTTGAATAAGTACATGGTACTGAGTGGCCAAAATTTAACCACAAGCTAACCAAAAACTCACATTGAGACAACAATAAAATCAAGTTTTATAAAACTAATACTGAAAGAAGTAATCTTAGATGCCAGAAGAAAAAGAAAGATTATCTAGAAGGAAAGGGAGGTCAGACTGACATGAGATTTCTCCTTAGCAGTATGGAGTAAAGAAACCCAGCAAAGTGACATCAAAGTTCTGAGAAAGAGTATTTCAAACCTAGCATGCTATACTCAGTCAAACCAGCCAAACTATCATTGGAGACTGAAGGGGATAATAAAGTTTCTCTCAGACATAGAGACCTTACAATTTATAGAACTTCTCTGAAATAACCATAAGAGAATGTACTCAAAAATAAAAATGGAAGAGTGAATATACAAGAATTATTTTAAACAAATAAATATATAAAGCCCTATCGAGATTTTATCACTTGTGAAATTTATTCCACAATAAGCTAAGGGGTAAAATGCCTATGAAAGGAGTGAGGTGAGCACAGAAAAGAAAAGTTTGCTCAGATATAGGATATAAATATTGAATAAATTCTGAACTGAATACTCCCCGAATCCATCATAATGAGAATATCTGGGGAGAATCCTGGAATATATTTTCAGGGAGGACTATACCTATTGACCAAATTAAATTTAACTGCAATAATTTAAATATAAAAAGGGAGATGGATTCATGAATTTTACTAAAAAGTAGTAAAAATTGAAAGCAGTGTATATGCATGATAAGATATATACAAAAAAAGATTTTTTTAGATCATCTATAATGCTACTATAAAATTTTTAAAAACCACCATTGATACTTGGGAAGTATTTTCTTCTGGAGTCTTTTCTTTGCATATTTTTATCTACCTGTGATCAGAATGTCTGAAAAATGCTATCAGACATTTCTACTTATTATTACAATATTACAATGTATTTTCATATCACCTATTTTTTAATATAGTAAACTTTTGTCCTGTGAATGGGCATCATTTTCTGACTCCTCTTTTATCTCACTATTTCTCAGGTTAGTTGTCCATACTTCCTGTTTATACCCAGATTTCCTCTGGGGTAGATTGGGCTTGTTTCCACCACTTCATTTGAAACACATACCGCAGTTATCAATAAGCCTGTATGGCGAGTTCAAGTTCTGAGCCCCTGTCTTACCAGATGGCCTCACAGCATTTGGTATACACACTAAAATTCAAATTTTGATCTCCACCATCACCCCCTAAGCTGAACTTGCATATGTATTTCCCTTCTCAAAATTTCCAATCGGGCATCTGTTAATCCTATCACATTTAAGGTATTTGAAACCAACCTCTTGATTTACACCCCTCTATGAACCTTCCCTTAGTTTTACCTATTTCAGTAAATGGCAAACCCATTCACTCCATTGATCAAGACAAAACACTCATAGTTTTTTATTATTTCTTCCTCTTGCACCCCTGTTCTGAATTAAACTGTTTCAGGTTGTCATGACAAGGACCCCATTCAAGCCCATGTCAATCCGAGTGGACAGATCACTTGAGCCCACGAGTTAGTTTGAGAACAACCTAAGCAACATGACAAAACCCTGTCTCTACCAAAAACTACTAAAAGTTAGCTGGGCGTGGTGGTGCTGCTACCCAGGGGGCTGAGGTGGGAGGATTCCTTGAGCCCAGGGAGCGGGAGGTTGCAGTGAGCCCAGATCATGCCACTGCACTTCATCCTGAGTGACAGAGCGACACCCTATCTCAGAAAAAAGAAAAAAAAGAAAAGAAAACAACAACAACAACAAAGAAAATATAATTATGTTTCCCCCAACTTCTGCTAAAAATACTTTAATGGCTTTTAATCTCCAAATCCAAAACCATCCTCTTGGCTGTACGCCGCTGTGACATGTGATCTGGTTACTTCTCCCCTTCACTCCTGCCTTTGAGCCACACTTCCTGGCTTGCTGTCCCTTGAGCACACCAAACAAGCTTCCCGTAGTCAAGTCACATATACTTGCTATCCTCTGTGCCTGGAATGCTCTTTCTCTGGATATTTTCCTTTCTGACTCCCTCACTCTCTTTGGTGTCTTGCCAAATATCTCCTCCTCAGAGTGTCCTTCCCTGACCTTTAGACCTGAAACTAACCACCCACCAGTACTCTTCATCCTTTTACCTTTATTTTTAGTGTCTGTTACTCTTAAAATTATACATCACTGTCTCTGTTTCTTCCCTCAAATATAAATGGTTATTTACATTACAAGTGAAGAAACGGAGGTTTTGAGGTGACAATAAAACTATTTAGTGTGGGGCTGAAACCCTAGATTTTGAAGTCAATAGATGCATGGAAGAGAGAGAGAGAGAGAGAAAGAGAGAAGAGAGAGAGAGAGAGAGGGCATTTTAAAAAAATGCTTGAGAGTGGAAGACAAAGAACTCTTTTAATTATAAATCACACCTTGGTCCAGTAAGGAATGAAAGGTTTGAATTCCAGCTGGTGTCAGGAATTGACCACAGCTTGCTGATACTGTTTTAAATGACTCCAAGTGTGATTTAAAGGCACCAAAGAAGCCAGGGCAGGGTGGAGGTCACCCTTTCAATGCTATTGGCGATTAAGGTAATTTGGGAGCTGAGTCAAGGAAGGTGTGGTTTGCTGACCCACAAATCCAAAGGGAAAAGGTAAAACCTTTGAAAAAGGGGCCAGGGTAAGTATTCCTTTGTCCTATTTGGAGAAAAGGCAAAGCAGACCCAGCTGGACACAATTAAGTCTGCAAAAGGTCCAAAGGGCCATGAGCAAGAAAGAGGAACAGGTAAAAACTGACCTCTACGCCAACTCTGATACAAACCAGTGAGACCTACAAATGTGTTGTCAATTTGCATATTTTCAAGAAAGGAGAAGGCAGCCATCCGCACAATGTTAACTGAGGAATATGTTGAGAAGATCATCTGAAATGAAATATGAATCTCATTGAAGGCACTCTGAAAGTGCTGATGTTACATACAAGATGGGGACCTCAGTCACTAGCAAGTCCCCAAAGCTTATGCCAATGTCTGAGATGAGAACCCTGCTCCCGTACACTCCATTCTTCTACTCATATCTCCTCCACACCAATCATTACCTTGTTTTCATCTCTGCTTTTATGACTTTCTTCCCAACCCTATTGTGAGTTCCCTCTCCCCAAGGCAGAAATCTGTCTTACATCTCCAGATTCCCCAGATGTTTGGATGGTTTTTGGTGTGTACAAAGTATTCAAAAATATTTGGTCAAATTATTGTAAATGAATGAAAAACTCAAATGAGAAAGATCTCATTTCCCATACTTAGAAACAAATATTTGGCTCTGGCCATTTGAATGAGACTCGAAAGCTGTCCATATAGCAACAGCTTGCCCAGTATTATATGCAGGGACAAGGTCTGTATTGTGCAGACGATTTAGATGCTTGTAATTCACATGCTTATGATCAGAGAATAGATGTGTCCACAAACCAATGAAACACATGAGGAAATGGGAGTCTTACCTTTGTATTCCAAAGGCCTCCTTTGTATGTCTGCAAATGAACTAGAGAAGTCATGTGAATTAAAGGATTAATAACGAAAGATTTCTCTTTAAAAGTACTATTTTAATTCCTTTTTAAATAATGCATGCTTTCTATGGGAAAGGTAAGAGGGAGAGAAAATCAAAGTTGTAGTCTCTTATATTTCTCTTATCTGGATGTAGGAACTATTAACTGGTTGCTACGCTCCCACCCACTGTGGTATACATAGGAAAACCTTGTATTTGACACTGTGTGTGTGTGTGTGTGTGTGTGTGTCTGCATGCACACACATGTGTATGCACTTACAGTTCTTTATTTTTTATTATTTTACTTTAAGTTCCAGGATACATGTGCAAAATGTGCAGGTTTGTTACATAGGTATACGTGTGCCATGGTGGTTTGCTGCACCTATTGACTTGTCCTCTAGGGACCCTCCCCTCGCGCCCCCACACCCCAACAGGCCTCAGTGTATCTTGCTCCCCTCCCTGTGTCCATGTGTTCTTATTGCTCAACTCCCACTTATGAGTGAGAACATGCAGTGTTTGGTTTTCTGTTCCTGTGTTAGTTTGCTGAGGATGATGGCTTCCAGCTTCATCCATGTCCCTGCAAAAGACATGAGCTAGTTCCTTTTTATGGCTGCATAGTATTCCATGGTGTATATGTAGTACATTTTCTTTATCCAGTCTATCATTGATGGGCATTTAGGTTGGTTCCATATCTTTGCTATCATAAATAGTGCTGCAATAAACATACATGTGCATGTTTCTTTATAGTAGAATGATTTATATTCCTTTGGGTATATACCCAGTAATGGGATTGCTGGGTCAAATGGTACTTCTACTTCTAGATCCTTGAGGAATTGCCACACTGTCTTTCACAATGTTTGAACTAATTTACATTCCCACCAACAGTATAAAAGCATCCCTATTTCTCCACAGCCTCGCCAGCATCTATTGTTTCTTGACTTTTTAGTAATCGCCATTCTGACTGGTGTTAGATGATATCTCTTTTTGGTTTTGAAGTCTTTTCCCATGGCCTTTTCCAGAATGTCCTATAATGAAATCATAGAGTGCATAGTCTTTGAATGGGATTTCTTGCACTTACCATAATGTATTTGAGATCATTCATGTTGTCATACATATCAGTAGTTCCTTTTCATTGCTGAGCAGTGTTGCACTGAATGTATGTGCAATTGTTTCACTAATTGAGGGACCTTTTGGTTGTTTTCAATTTTTAGCAGTTATGAATAAAGCATTTTAAAACATTAACTTACAGCTGTTTTGGTAAACCTAAGTTCTTATTTCTCTTTTATAAACAGGAGTGGGATTGTTGGATCATATGGTAAATGTATGTTTAACTTTAGAGGAAACAGCCAAACTGTTTCAAAGTGGCTGTGACATTTTACATTCCCACTAGCAAGTGTGAAAGTTCCAGTTGCTTTGCATCATTGCCAGACTTATGGCTGTTAGTTCTATCAGTTTCAGCTATTTAAATAGATGTATGTTGTATTGCATTGTGGTTTTAATTTTCTCTTTGTCCTAATGACTAATGACACTAAGGTTATTTTCCATATATATACACAAATATATATATATATAAATATATATATATTTATATATACACAAATATATATATGATATTGCAGTGGTGCAATCTCAGCTAACTGTAACCTCCGCCTCCCGGGTTCAAGCAATTCTCCTGCCTCAGCCTCCCGAGTAGTTGGGACTACAGGTGCACGCCTCCATGCCCGCCTAATTTTTTATATTTTTATAGAGACAGGGTTTTACCATGTTGCCCAGCTGATCTTGAACTTTCAACAAGGCCTTTCCTGCATCTATTGAGATAATCATGTGATTTTTGTCATTGGTTCTGTTTATGTGATGGATTACGTTTATTGATTTGCATATGTTGAACCAGCCTTGCATCCCAGGGATGACGTTAACTTGATCGTGGTGGATAAGTTTTTTGACGTGTTGCTGGATTCAGTTTGCCAGTATTTTATTGAGAATTTTCACATCAATGTTCATCAGAGATGTTGGCCTGAAGTTTTTGTTGTTGTTATTGTGTCTCTGCTGGGTTTTGGTATCAGGATGATGCTGGCCTAATAAAGTGAGTTAAGGAGGAGTCCCTCCTTTTCAATTGTTTGGAATAGTTTCAGAAGGAATGTTAACAGTGCCTCTTTGTACCTCTGGTAGACTTTGGCTGTAAATTCATCTGGTCCTGGGCTTTTTTTGGTGAGTAAGCTATTAATTACTGCCTAAATTCCAGAACTTGTTATTGGTCTATTCAGGCATTAGACTTCTTCCTGGGTTAGTCTTTGCAGGGTGTATGTGTCCAAAATTTATCCATTTCTTCTAGATTTTCTAGTTGCATAGAGGTGTTTATAGTATTCTCTGATGGTTGTATTTCTGTGGGGTCAGTGGTGATATCCCCTTTACCATTTTTTGTTGTGTGTATTTGATGCTTCTTTCTTTTCTTCTTTATTAGTCTAGCTAAAGGCCTATCTTTTTTAGTAATTTTTTCCAAAAAAATCAGCTTCTGGATTCACTAATTTTTTTGTGTTTCTATTGCCTTCAATTCTCCTCTGGTCTTAGTTATTTTTTGTCTTCTGCTAGCTTTTGGATTTGTTTGCTCTTGCTTCTATAACTCTTTTAATTGTGATGTTAGGGTGTTGATTTGAGATCTTTCTAGCTTTCTAATGTGTGCATTTAGTGCTATAAATTTCCCTCTTAACACTGCTTTAGCTGTGTCCCAGAGATAATAGTACATTGCCTCTTTATTCTCATTGGTTTCAAAGAATTTCTTGATTTCTGACTTAATTTCATTATTTATCCAGGAGTCATTTAGGAGCAGGTTGTTCAGTTTCCATGTAATTGTGTGGTTTTGAGTGAGTTTCTTAATCCTGAGTTCTAATTTGATTGCACTGTGGTCTGAGAGACTGCTTGTCATGATTTTCGTTCTTTTGCATTTGCTGAGGAATGTTTTACTTCCAATTATAAGGCCAATATTAGAATAAATGTCATGTGGCACTGAGAAGAGTGTATATTCTGTTGATTTGGGGTAGAGAGTTCTGTCGGTGTCTATTAAGTCCACTTAATCCAAAGCTGAGTTCAAGTCCTAAATATCCTTGTTAACTTTCTGTCTCATTAATCTGTCTAATATTGACAGTGGGGTGTTAAAATCTCCCACTATTTTTGTGTGAGAGTCTAAGTCTCTTTTTAGGTCTCTAAGAACTTGTTTTATTTAATCTGGATGCGCCTGTATTGGGTGTGTATATATTTAGGATAGTTAGCTCTTCTTGTTGAATTGATCCCTTTACCATTATGTAATGCCCTTGTCTTTTTTTACCTTTGTTGGTTTAAAGTCTGTTTTGTCAGGGACTAGGATTACAACCCCTGCTTTCCATTTGCTTGGTAAATTTTCCTCCACCCTTTTATTTTGAGCTTATGTGTGTGTGTCTTTCCACATGAGATAGACCTCCTGAATATAGCACATCGGTAAATCTTGACTCTACCCAATTTGCCAGTATCTGTCTTTTAATTGGGTCATTTAGCCCACTTATATTTAAGGTTAGTGTTGTTATCTGTGAATTTGATCCTGACATCATAATGCTATCTTGTTATTTTGCACGCTAGAGGATGCAGTTTCTTCATAGTGTATTTGGTGTTTATGTTTTGGTGTGTTTTTGCAGTAACTTTTCCTTTCCATATTTAGTGCTTCCTTTAGGAGCTCTTGCAAGGCAGTCCTGGTGGTGACGAAATCCCTCAGCATTTGCTCGTCTGGGAGGGATTTTATTCCTCCTTCACTTACGAAGTTCAGTTTGGCTGGATATGAAATTATGGGTTGAAAATTATTTTCTTTAAGAATGTTGAATATTGCCCCCCACTCTCTTCTGGCTTGTAGGTTTTCTGTTGAGTGGTCTGCTGTTTGTCTGATGGGCTTCCTTTTGTGGATAACCCAACCTTTCTCTCCATCTGCCATTAACATTTTTTCCTTCATTTGGACCTTGGAGAATCTGATGATTATGTGTCTTCAGGTTGATCTTCTTATGGAGTTTCTTGGTGGTTTTCTCTGTATTTCCTGAATTTGAATGTTGGTCTCTCTTGCTAAGTTAGGGAAGTTCTCCTAGATAATATCCCGAAGTGTATTTTCCAGCTTTTTCCATTCTCCCTGTCTCCTTCAGGTACTCTAATCAATCGTAGATTCAGTCTTTTTACCTAGTCCCATATTTTTCGGCTGCTTTGTTCATTCCTTTTCATTCTTTTTTCTCTAATCTTGTCTGCATGCCTTATTCCAGCAAGGTGTTCTTCAATCTCTGATATCCTTTCTCCTGCTTGGTCGATTCGGTTATTGATACTTCTATATGCTTCACAAAGTTCTCGTGCTGTGTTTTTCAGCTCCATCAGGTAATTTACATTCCTCTCTAAACTGGTTATTCTAGTTAGCTGCTCCTCTAACCTTTTATCAAGGTTCTTAGCTTCTTTGCATTGGGTTAGAACATGCTCCTTTAGCTCAGCAGTGTTTGTTATTACCCATCTTCTGAAGCCTACTTCTGTCAATTCGTTCATCTCATCCTCTGTCCAGTTCTGTGCCCTTGCTGGAGAAGTGCTGCGATCATTTGGAGGAGAAGAGGCACTCTGGCCAGTTGGATTTTCAGTGTTTTCTTTTTGTTGATTCTTTCTCATCTTCATGAGTTTGTCTAATTTGAATCTTTGAGGCTGCTGAACTGTGGATGGGGTTTTTGTGGGTACTTTTTTATTGTTTTTGATGCTGTTGTTGCTTTCTGTTTGTTTTTCTTTCAATGGTCAGGTCCCTGTTCTGTAGGGTTGTTGCAGTTTTCTGGGGGTTCACTTCAGGCCCTACTCATCTGGTTCGCTCCTTCACCTGGAGATGTCACTTAAGGAGGCTACAGAACAGCAAAGATGGGTACCTGCTCATTCCTCTGGGATCTCTGACCTGGGGGAGCACCAACCTGAGGTCAGTAGGATGGCTTCTATATAAAGTGCCTGACAATCCCTGTTGGGGGGTCTCAACCAGTTGAGTGTCATGGGGAACAGGATCATTTAACCAAGCACTTTGATTGTCCCTTGGTGGAGAGGGTGTGCTTCACTGGGGGAAAACCCACTCTTCTGGGCTGCCTGGATTCCTGAGAACTAGTAGGAGGAAAGGCTAAGTCAGCTGGTCCACAGAGACTGGCCACCCCTTCCCCTAGAGGCTCAGGCCCAGGGAGATTAGACTTCTGTCCCTGAGCCCCTGGCTGGAGTTGTTGGAGTTCCTGCAGGGAGGCCCCACACAGTGAGGAGGAATGGGTCAGGATCAGGCCTAAAGAGGTGCTCTAGTCACAGTCTGCCATAGCAGGTGTGTTGGGCTGTCGGAGACCCCTCTTGGGACCAAGTGTCTAGCCTCCCTGGCACCAGCAGAGAAAAAGCACAGCCTGGAGCTATGGAGATGGCTGCCACCATGGTTCCTATGCCTAGGGCACTTAGCGTGTCAGGCAGCTATCAGTCCCAGTGCTGGCTGCTGCCCCTCCCACAGGAACTCAAATGGCTTAGTCAGCTGGTAGCCACAGCTGTGGTGCTGGTTGCCCCTCCCTCCAGGAACTCAGAGGATTAACCAGGTTCTAGCTGAGAGGCTGTTGAGAATCTGTGCAGCTCCAGGGTTGGAAACCTAGGCCCAGTGAGGTGGGTTCGCCAGTGGGATCTTAGGATCCATGGGTTGCACAGTTCCACGGGAAAAGCAGTTTCCCAGCTGGGTAGCATGCTCACTCACCACCTCCCTTGGCTAGAGGGGTGGGGGCTCCCCTGCCCCACCCTACCCCATGTGTCTGTTAGATGAGCCCCCGCACCACACTGCTCTTCCTTCTTCTCTGTGGGTCATGCCAGCGACCTACTCAGTTCTGACGAGAGAACCTGGATACCTCAGTCACCTGCACAGGATTCACACCTATTATAATTCTTTTCAACAGGAACCTCCTATCACTGCTGCTTCTAGTCGGCCATCTTGGCCCTGCCCCCTACACTCATAGTTTTATCTGTCTTCCTAGAGTTTTAAAGTATGCACTTTAAAGTCAGAAAAAACCTGGTTTTTAATCCACCAGTAAGGAAAGATATATAAATCATTCTAGATAACCTTGATAAAACGTTAGAGGAACAGCTAACTAGAATGATGATAACATTCAGCTCCCACTTAAAAGTGGACACATGACGGGGAACAACACACACTGGGGCACATCGGGGCAGGTGAAGGGATGGATAGCTTCAGGAAGAAAAGCTAATGAATGCTGGGCTTAACACTTAGTTAGTGGGTTGATCTTTGCAGCAAACCACCATGGCACACGTTTACCTGTGTAACAAACCTTCACATCCTGCACATGTATCCCGGAACTTAAAATACATGTTGAAGAAAAAAAAAGGTATAAAACTACTTTGATGTATCACTCTCTACCTAGGTTACCCCCAACTCTATAATGAGGATAGTAATAATATGCACTTCACTTACCTAGAATACCTAGCATAATTAAACAGACTAATTAACTTAAAGGATTTAGCAAAATGTTTGCAAATGTAATCTCTAAAATACTAGCTATCTTCATTATAAAAATGAGAGCAGGCCGGGTGCGGTGGCTCACTCCTGTAATCCCAGCACTTTGGGAGGCCAAGGCGGGCGGATCACGAGGTCAGGAGATCGAGACCATCCTAGCTAACACAGTGAAACTCCGTCTCTACCAAAAATACAAAAAAAAATTAGCCCGGCGTGGTGGCGGGCTCCTGTAGTCCCAGCTACTCGGCAGGTTGAGGCAGGAGAATGGCGTGAACCCAGCAGGTGGAGCTTGTGCCACTGCACTCCAGCCTGGGCTACAGAGTGAGACTCCGTCTCAAAAAAAAAAGAAAAAGGATAACATATTGTAAATTCCTTTTAACCTATGTTTTTCATAAAATATCTTGTCATTAAAGTGCTTCAAAACATGCTTTTTCAATTATTGTGTAGGACTTCATCATATCCATGTGCCATTATATGTATAACCATGTTCTTAACTTAGAAAATATACATGAGTTTCAATCTTTTACTATTGTAAATAGCATTGTAATGGAAAATCTTCATTCTGCCCATGTTGGTGGAACATTTATCCTGCATAGAATAATGTTCTGGGCACTAGAACAAACAATGCAGGCATAATCAGTATCCCCATGGTATTAATGGAAATTAAATGAGTAGTTTGAACAAAGCATAATGCAGTAGTATATGAAGTAGATGTTATTGTAGAACGGTCTCCTCAGAATTGGGGGTCAGGAAGTCTTCTGGGAGGAACTAATATCTGAATGGATGCTGCAGGATGAGTGGAAATCTTCCAAATGGACAAAAGGTGGTCGGAAAGTGCTTGTGGTGTTCCAACAAAAAGGAGTAACACAAGAAGGCTTGGGGATACAAGAGTGCATGAACTAGAAAGAAACCCACACATGTACAGTCAACTGATCTTCAACAAGGGTGTCGAGAATACACAATGGGGAAAGACTATCTTCAACAAATAATGTTGGGATAACTGGACATCCACATGCCAAAGAATGTTAATTGGTTGCTGTGCTCCTATCTGCTAACTAGCAAACTGTTGTACCCCTATCTTACACCACACCCAAAATAATCTCAAAATGGATTAAAATTTAAGTGTAAGAACTGAAGTTGTAAATTTCCTCAAAGAAAACATAGGAGCAAAACTTCATGACATTGGTCTTGTCAATAATTACATGAATATGACACCAAAGTCACCAGAAACAAAAGCAACAATAGACAAATGGGGCTTATACTAAAGTAAAACACATCTACATGCAAAGAAAACACTCTACAGTGAAAAGACAACCCATGCAATGTGAGAAATTATTCACAAATCACATATCCAATAAAAAGTTAATAACCAACATACATAGGGAACTCCTACAACTCAATGAAAAATTGAGAAAAGACTTGAATAGACATTTCTCCACAAAAGACAGACAAATGGCCAACGGTCTATGAAATGGTGCTCAACATCACTAATCATCAGGGAACTGCAACCTCAAACCACAATGAGCTAGTTCACACCTGTTACGATGACTATTATTTTAAAAATAAATAAAAGGTAACAGTTTTAGCAAGGTTGTGGATAAATTGCTCAACATCAATTTTAATAAGAAAAATACACATTTAAACGGACATCTCATGAAAGTTTTGACACCAGACTCAGCTGGAAGAGCAGTGGGCCAACCTATGGGTTGGTAGCGGCAATGCAAAATAGTAGACACATGGAAACAAAATGATCATATCTGGCAAAATGACACACAAATTTTTGACTAAATAGTAAAAATTTTAAAAATCTATCCCAATTTTACCTAGCCAAAAATAAATTGCTTAGGCACAAGAATATTCTCTGTGGCATTATTTTTAAAAGCAAGAAATTGAAAACAATCTCACTATTTCAATAGGGCAATGTTAGAATAAACTACAGTACATTAATATATTATCAACTCAAATTATAGTTTTAAGAAAATCTAGGTTATTTAAATATAAACTGGGTACAAGGTCTTATCTATGAATTATTGATCGTTTTGTAAGATAAAAGTATGGCATTAAGGTTACATAAAAAACAACTTTTTTTTCTTTAAACAGAGGCATATGGATATATATAAGGGTGAAGTGACATGATGTCTGTGATTTGCTTTAAATTTTATTAAGGTAGACCAAAAAATTAAACAATGGTTTTAAATAAAAGTTGTGATTACCAGTGATCTGTCTACTTGGAGGTAGTGTAAAAATATGTGTTAAAGTATACAATAGCTTAACTAGTGAAAACAACTCTATGGCTATTTTGAAAATATAGAAAGATTATATATCAATATTAAATATATTTTAAAATGATATTCTGTCAATTCAAATTTTAAAATGCTAATGCCATGAATCAGTGTAGATAGCATAATGCTCACTGATGTACTGGAATCATAGAATTCCATCCTGGAAAGTTCTTTAACTATTATTGCCCATACATATTCCTTTCTGATGCCTGAGTAATTATCCAGCCTCTATTCACACACATTTAGAAACAGAGAACTCACTACTTTATGAGGTGGCTCATTTTTATGCTTGAGCAGCTTTTCCTTTTAGTGATCCAAAGAAATGTTCCATGAAAGTTTTAGAGCTTAGATAACCTCTTGTGCCCATAGAGATGCAAGCACAATGCATGAAGAGAAAAAGTAAGAGCTCAAGAAAAGACTAAGGCAAAAACTGGCGAATCCAAATCAGGATCCCCTCCCAGGGAACCCAAGTCCCTAATCTTCACCCTTTCCCTCAATAGACAATAGTCACTTTCAGCTCCAGTGACATGATTGATTCTGGCCATGAAATTCTGGTTTCAGTGGCATACATCTGGAAACATGCTATCGAATAGTTGACTTCTATTCTAGATCAACTACAGCAACTGACTGGTTTCTGTTTTTTTGTTTTGTTTTGTTTTTTATCTCTTCCTTCCTACAACTTTAGGTAACAGTGTGATTATGAGGAAGAGGGAATCGCATGGAGTGTGATCACAGCCAATGAGTTAACATTGACCTCAAGGCAAACTAGGATCCCTCTTTGGGAGCCCCAATCTAAGCTCCCATCTTATGGCAATGTGTAAATATTTGAAAAAACAATATTACTCTTGAGTCATATCCTTGCTAACATCAATTGGCTGTTTACTGTGTGTTAAGTGCTTTAACATATTTATAATACTCACAAAGACAGCATGAGTGATGTTGTCTTATTCCTATTTTACATAGAAGGAAACAAAGAGAAAGACAAATCATAATAAATAAAGAGTCAGGACTCAAGGTCTTACATATTGGACTCCAGAGTCTATAAATGTGTTTCATGACTAAAAGATATTGGTACAGAAATTAATACCAAATTCCAGAGATGATCAACACAGTCCATAGGCCTAAGCGGCTTTCTCGCTGCTTATGATGGACTTTATACTTCTTTAAAAGAGCTGAAGTCCAAGTCAGGAATTTTGCATCCAGATTACTATTTTGCCTTCTTATGCATGAACTTAGGGTCAGCTATATAGGGATCATAAAATCACCGCATCTCCTTCTTGGGTTTGTGCTATTGACTTTTTGGGCCCAAATTTTGGTTATTACACTGATTCCCATTACATGTTGCCTAACTTTTTATTCAGTCCACTGATTAGTTGACCATGAATTTATAAGGCCCTGGATCTATTTTGAAATGTTTTCTATTTTTTCAAGTTTTGTGAACTCTGTTGTTTTGATTTCTCCATTTTTTTTTCAATAATTCCCTACGACATTAAACAGATATCCCTGTAACATACAGCTAGAAATCACATTTCAATGTGGACTTCAATTTACCCTCCCACAGCCTGTGATACAATAATTCAATATCCCAACTTCAACATCTGCATCTATGCCTCTCTTTGTTCACAGGTGTCTTAGGAGAAGACTTGTATATACCTCATTGACACCCATCTGTATTGTGGCTGCCACAGTGGCTCTGCAAAAAGTATGATAAAACAAAAAGGCCTTATGAGACTGTGCCTCCTCTACAATCTGTGTTGACTCTGAAACTGTTATCTCCAGAATCTGGCTCTGAGTCAGTATCAGTTTTCCTAGTCTCTCCTTTGTGCCCTTCTCTTCCTCCTTTTGCCATCCTACCTGTTTCCTGTTCCCCCATCCTTCAAATACCAGGGACCACCAGACCATGTCAACCTTGCTCAAAGTCTTTCACGTTACTACAAGTTCTTCACTTCATCTTTCCGGGGACATTCTACTTGTTGTTCCCACTGTGTGAGATGGTTCTCCTGGATTTTCATTCATTCAACACAAGTTTACTCTAATGCTTTTCGGAGAGAGTGCAGATGTAAAATGAAGGTTGACCTGTGCCTTGCATCCACTGAGGATGTCACAGTGTAAACAGCAGGCCCACTGCCTAGTCTGAATAGAACCAAATAGAGAGCTGAGGAGACCCAGTGTTTGGTTTTCTTAACCTACACTTTCATTCCTGAGTTTATGTGGCATTTCAGCTGTCTATGTATTAATCGGTTGACTGCTGTCACTCCCAACTTTTTATCTCATCACTCAATTTTTTTAAGAAGTGTGCTTGAAAATCTGCACTTGTAAGAGAGTTTGCTCCCAGTTTCTCTCCTGTTAAAAACGTGGCACCATCTTCCCTCCTTCACTTGATAGTGGACTTCACAGGGCTCCCTGTTGACAGGATGAAAACAAGCTATGCACTATCTAATAAAGAGTATATTTAGGATATCTTTATTAACATTCTGGTTTACTACAAAAAAGCATATACCATATATATCATAGTCAGTCATCTTTTAAATAAGCCTTTAATATGAGCCAGATACATAGATAGCACTGGAGATGCAATAATTAATGGCACAGATTCTTTCCCCAGAGAGTGACCGTGTGTCTATTAGTGCACACAGTTAAAAGATGGACAGAGATTGTATATAATAGCAATGATCAAAGACTGAAAAATAGGGGCTCAAAATTACTATATTAGAGACTTTTTCTGTTCATTTCTGTTGATTTTCCGTTTATTCCTGATATTTCAACTCTTCTGTTAGAAAAATAGCATAGCGCCGGGCACGGTGGCTCATGCCTGTAATCCCAGCACTTTGGGAGGCCGAGGCGGGTGGATCACAAGGTCAGGAGATCGAGACCATGGTGAAACCCTGTCTCTACTAAAAATAGAAAAAATTAGCCGGACGCGGTGGCGGGCGCCTGTAGTCCCAGCTACTTGGGAGGCTGAGGCAGGAGAATGGCGTGAACCCAGGAGGTGGAGCTTGCAGTGAGCCGAGATTGCGCCACTGCACTCCAGCCTGGGCGACAGACCGAGACTCCGTCTAAAAAAAAAAAAAAAAAAGAAAAATAGCATAGCCTAGTGATTTAGATCTTCAGCTTTGAAATTATTTGCTATTTAAATGCTTCCACTTACCACCTCTGTGACTTTGTGGAAGCTAATAACCTCTCTGATGCTCAGTTCCTTCAAATAGAAAAATCCTATAAGAGTATTCTGAAGGCATAGCATATGCCACATGTGCACAGTGCCTTACCAGCTAGCACTGGGTGAGCACTTACCTACCATATGTCTCACACTGTTTGAAGAGTTTTGCATGTATTTTCTCATGCCTGTTTCACAATTACCCTTGAAGTTTGTGCTTTCATGCTTTCCATGTTTCAGATCATTATGCTGACACAGGTTAAGTGGAGGTGTCAGTGTGCTAACTCTGGCTGTCTGACACCAGAGCCCTTGGGTTAGCCATCAACTACATGAAGGGTAGCTTTAATCAGTTACAGCAAAAGCAAAAAGTAAAGTACCATGAACCTCTTCTACTTTTTGTTCATCCATTCCTCACAAACAACTTTAGCTCAGCAGCTAATGGGCAATTTCTGCCTCTCCAGTAAGTATTATCATTCTCTATTGCATATTGGTATAAGTTCACATGACCCTGGTCCCACATGACCACAGACAAACACAGTTCTTGCTGTACTTGGGGTGCAGAGCTGTTGGATGTGACAAAGTTTAAAGAGCATTTTTGCTTCCCATTCTTCAGGCTGGAAGGTGGTGCAGGAATTCTTGTCCAAAACAAAAGGTGGCTGGTTGGAGTGCACAGACTTCTGTGGTCTCGTCAGAGAAGCAATGTAACCCTTTGCTCCATCTTCAGAAGCAATATGACTCGGAAAAAATATAAGCCAAGTCTTCCCGTCCCTAATATATGATCATCCAGAGCTGATGATGGTCATGCATTTTGATAATAATCCAAAAACATTCTAATAAATAGACCTCAGAATATTTTATGACTGGTGTTATGGTTAGTTTTACGTCATCTTGACTAGGCAATAATATCAAATTATTCAATCAAACACTACAATAGGTGTTGCTTTGTGGGTATTTTGTAGCTGTGATTAACACCTCAGTCTGTTGACTAAATCAACAGATTGGTTGGATGATTGAGAAGAAATCACCCACAATAATCTGGGTGGACTTCATCCAATCAATCAAAAGACTGAAAAGCAAAATTGGGGTTATCCTAAGGAAGAAATGTGGTCTGTGGACTGTGCCATCAGCTCCTGCCTGCCTCCTGGCCTGCCCTGCAGATTTCAGATGTGCCTAGTCAACCCCCACAATCGCATGGCATATACCAATTCATTGCACTAAAATTTCTAAACAAGGGTGCAAAGACACACACACACATGTTCTGTTTCTTTGGTAGAACTCTGATGGATATAAAGTAGTCAATATCCAAAAGCACCATGTGCACTTACTTGCTAAGGGTACAAGACTATACTAGGCTGTAATGATTTTTCACTCATCAAGAGTGAGACTGCATTTTTAACTCATGTCACAGAACAGACGAGTGACAAAGATCTTTCAAAATGGAATTCTGGTGTCTGAAGTGCCCCATCATCACTCACTTGTGGATTAGTCAGTTGCCATAGAAACCTGATGTAGGTCCCCAACAACCTGCAGCTGCGGGTCCCCCAATCCTGGCTAGACAACAGGCAGGAAGAAGGGAGTCTGCATGGTTAGACTTGCTGTTGATGCAAAGCTTCAGAGCTAGGAAAACTGACAAATGGTGCACTGTGGAGTGAGGTCATCAGGGAGGAAGGGATTATGACACCATTGTTATTACCAGTCTTGTGTTTTTTTGGTGTTCAGAGAGAACCAAGGGACAGGATAAAATAGTGGCTGGGTACCCACCAGCACTGCCTGCCCTCTGCAAACTGTTCTTCTGACACCCTCCTTAGTGTTTATGTCTCCTCAAGAATTCTCATGCCCATATGTTCTCACTCGTAAGTGGGAGTTAAATAATGAGAACACATGGACACAGGAAGGGGAACATCACACACCCACACCAAGGCTTGTCAGGGGATGGGGGAAAGGGGAGAGAGAGCATTAGGACAAATACCTAATACCTGCGGAGCTTAAAACCTAGATGACGGGTTGATGGGTGCAGCAAACCACCATGGCACGTGTATACTTATGTAACAAACCTCCAGGTTCAGCACATGTATCCCAGAACTCAAAGTAAAATAAAATAAAATAATTGTCATGCCCATAGATATGCACAGCAATATTTCAAATTTCTAATCAGACCTGAAAGGCATTCTAAGAAATCTCACTTGAGCTATTTTATTAATGATTAGAGTCAGTCAGTTTTTCCATTCTTTACTTTTCACAAGTGATTATCCAAATTGATCCTCATATCCCATAAAGAAAAACTTATTTCTACCTGTGCTTTTATGTAATTATAGTATCGCAGCTATAAAGGCAATGATGGCACAATTGTGTATGTGTGTGTAGGCCTCAGTATATATAAAACATGTAAATCAATATAATATAGGTCCATGTATATTTGTTTTTAATTATTTGATGGTCAGGAAGATTTTAATATGTCTTTATAATATTTGAATCACCTGAAAATATTTTCCCAATTCAACCTGGAAAATTCAAGGAAAAAAAATTTCTGAGTCCTCAGTGAAATTCATATTTATTTACAATATGTTATAAATACAATATAATACAAAATAAAATATGTTATAAATACAATATTTATAAGAATAAACAGTTGGTAGAGAGGTACTGGTCTACGAAAAAAATTTTATTAATTTCTAAAATTTCTTTTGGAGTAGGCCTGAATCTTAAGATATATTGTTAGTGCTGCTAAAAAGGAAAAAGAGGATGGAGGCCATGTTTCCTGCTATCCATTTCATCCTCCATGTTTGTTCAGCTACTTTTCATTTCATATTTTTAAAGGCCAACATTTTATATTTAATAGCTTAATACTATTTTAAAATTACACCTTTTAAACCTCACTTAAATACTTTCTGAGGAAATGAACACAGGTTTGCTACAACTGAAATATAAATCTTCTTTTAATTAGTTCCAAAAGCATAATTTATTGGAATTTAAGACCATGTAAAGAGTGAAATGAGATCCCATAATCTTAAAAGCATGACTCAGCCACTTCTAAAATTCTAAATCACATCAAGACAAAATGACCATAACTAGATATATTTTATGTTGTACATTAGGTGTATATTTTTGCTGCAGGAAATACTAAAAAAATGTATAAACATATAAACATACACCTATCCCTATATATTACCAAAGTCTCATGTAGAGTAACATCAGCATCTATCATGGACCAGACACAGAACTGGGTATTTTGCACATTTGACTAGTCAAACCTTATAAAAGCTATGGAAGTTCTTAATTAATTAATATTGGACCTTTTCCAATTTGAAGGATTTCAAGTTGTTTTCAGTGACATATAAAATGTACCCAAAGGGCCCAATTGGAAAGTAAGGACATTGTTTCCATCACTCATGGATTTTTTTACAAGTGATCATATGTTAGGCCACAGATATTATCCCAACGTTTAAATCTTACAACAAATAATACATGCAAGGTTTGTTATTGAGTTAATGTCCCACATTATTTCAGAAATAATTGAAGGCGTATTATGAGGCAGGTGAACGTTTTTCCCACTTCATCCAGGATAACCAAGTGTAGTTTGTTGTCCAGAAATAATTCTTAACAGTCCCTTTCACTCTCAAAAGTGTTCTCATTAGGATGATAAATTAACTGGTTTCTCCATTTAAAAGCCAACATAACATAGACCAAAATAACATCAATAAGAAAGGTGATAGGAAGCATGGCTTGGATTTCTACTGCTATTATGGTTAATTCTATTGCTGCTTCCCCAGAAGCGAAGGGGTTAGTTACAAAAATCGCTTACAGTTCAAAAACAAAATCTTAAAAATTTTCCAAAGTAAAATGTGCGCTAGTCACATTCACTGGACACAAGAAAATTACTAGAACCTGGTATCAAAAGTTTCAGTGAAAACCCCATTCACTTAGAAATTAGAAGGTATTCCTTAATAAAAATAATTTCTGGATCATAGTGGAAATCAAAAGAACAGAAAATAGTGATAAATGGTAATAATCAGATTTTTTAAGACATGCAGCTCCACCTATATTTGGAATAAATTTTACAACATAAATAATGCTTTTATTATTGCACAAAAAAATAAAGAAACAGAGCATTTGATTTAAAACACGTTAATGAAAGCAACTAGATGTCCCAGGAAAGCAAGAAAAAATATACAATAATGTAAAAAATAATGAAGTGTAACAAAATATTTAAATGACAAACAAAAAATAGTTTGTTTCCTCTTTAAAAATATCAACCAAAAGACATATTTTGGCCTAGAAAATGTAAGAAAAGGGAGTGGACTTACAATAATCAGAGGAAGAAATGGAAAACAATACCAGTTACTGAGGACATTTTATCATAAGAGCCACTCATGTGCAATTCTATGCTAAAAAATATGGAAATGTAGACATAATATACAGCTTTGTGGAAAAAAATAAATACCAAAATTTTACTAAAAAGAAAAAAAGCAAATAATCCAGTAGCCATAAAAATACATTGAAAAAGTCACAGCTACTTCTGTAAAACTCAGCTTTGGGTTTTGTTTTTAGCACCTTCAAATATTTAGGTACTTAGTTATTAGATCATGTTCATGTCCCATGAACTTGTCCAAACTATAAGAAAAAGGAAGACTTCCATGGCTTTTTCCAAAGCTAAGACAACCCTGGCATCAAAGACAGCAGAAGCTCCCTGTAAACAACTTCTAAAATAGGTTAGTCATTTTAATTATTACACCAGAAATAACTGGAGATTTTTAAATAAATATGAGGATGGTTTAAAATTAGGGATCCAAGTTAAATAATTCATAAGTTCAAAAAAGAAATCCCATGTGCTAATCTTAATATTTGCCAAAAAGTTATTTTGAAACATTTCACATTCTTTCCTAATTTAAAAAAGAGAAACTATTAAATTAATTACTGACATTAAGTATTTATACTTCAAAATATCCTACAGAATTTCTCTCTGAAATAAACCACAATTTTCATGCCTAAATGTAAAATGCAAAATGCGTTCTCATTAAAATCAAGAACATGTCAAGATTTATACACATGGATGGAGGCCCAAAGAAGTTGGTGGTGGTGATCTCAGGGTAGGGAGATTTTTTTTTTCTTTTTTTTTTTAATGAAGTTTTGCTCTTGTTGCCCAGGCTGGAGTGCAATGGTGTTATCTCGGCTCACCACAACCTCCACCTCCCAGGTTCAAGTGATTCTCCTGCCTCAGCCTCCCGAGTAGCTGGGATTACAGGCATGCATCACCAAGCCTGGCCAATTTTTGTATTTTTAGTAGAGACGGGGTTTCTGCATGTTGGCCAGCCTAGTCTCAAACTCCCCATCTCAGGTGATCCGCCCACCTCATCCTCCCAAAGTGCTGGAATTACAGGCATGAGTCACCAAGCCCAGCCTGGAGATTTTTAGAAGATCATTTATTTTACTTTTTTCTTTAGATTGTCTCTACTTTCTAAATATTTGCATGTTGCCATATGTACCCTTTAATAATAATTATAAATAAATTTTAAAGGAAAGAAAAATGAGGTTAAGAACACAACATATAGAGACCAATATAAAATGTGTGTCATGGAGTTTATGCTTTTCCTATAGGTAGGGCTGGCAGTTATCAGGTATCCACCAATACAGCCAGATAGTTGTTAAAAGAGTGAAATATTTCTGTGTTAGAGAAATTGCCTGCTTCCCAAACCTTCAAGTGGCTCCAGTCAGTACTCAGTACTCAAGCTGTTGGGCCCCTTTTCTAGACAACCAAACTTCATCAGCAATTTAGGATTCATGGCCAGTTGAGCAGCAAGGTTAGGAGACTGCTCCAATTCTAAAGCCAGAGCACACTCTGAATAGTAGGTAGGCCCATGTGTTGCTGGTTTCTAAATCTTTTGAACATCAGCCTCCTCTATGTACTTGCCTCATATTTGCCTGTGAATTCTTCAGCAGTAATGCAATTGCATGACATAAGTTAGGCAATCCTCTGGATTTTTACATAAAATACAAACCAGTTGCCCAGCAGAAACAGTATTGCCAATTACTATACACACACACACACACACACACACACACACACACACACAGTCACCCTTCTCGGTCCCAAGCAGGACTCCTCACACAGGGAATTCTGGTAATATAATCAACAGGGTCCTCAATGGCATTCCTGCTCTCCCTCCATGGGAATGATCAGGGAGCTGCTTCGTATGGCACCACATGGAGCATGAACCAAAGCGTAGGTCTTCATTACCTCACCCCCATCGAGGTGCTCTGGCTTATGTCAGGGGAACCATGAAATATTTACACATGAGGAAATGAGACTCTGGGAGATTAAACAATATCTTATATCTGGTCACATGCTACTATTTATCATAAGGTGTCCGTTGGGCATTAACTCAACCACTTTATATGCATTATCTCTTGATTCTCCAACCGCATTGTGAGACAGGTATTATCAAGAGCTATTTTATCCTCTATAAGATGGTGTTAGGCTCAGAGGCATGAGGTAGCTTGTTCACAATCAGACAACCATGAAGCATCAGAAGCTTCATAAAGCGTTCAAAACCAATCCTGCCTGACTTTACAACTTTTAATTCTTCAATATTTTAACATCGAATTCTCCTGATCATTCCACTATCCTCCCTCCCTACCACCTGCTTAATCTGGCTCCTTCTTATCCCCAGCTCTCCCCGGGGCACCCTCGCTGCCTTCTCCAGAATGATGTGAGATCCTTTAAAACATGTCCCAAGTGTAAGTAAAGATCTTCAAGCACAAAGGGTGTTGCACAGAGCAGCAGGCTTCCATCCTTTGTTATAAAACAGAGCTTCTTCGCTACCCTATTTCCATTCAACTTTCTTCACCAAGCATGCACTTTAGCAACCTCGTTCAAAGCCCCTATAAATGGAGATGTGAAATGGAAATGGTGACACAGCGGCGAGGGCAGAGGTACGCAGTGCCACCATCATGAATTAGTAAAGCATCTTCGCAACAGGGGTCTTCTGCCCATTTGGCCTCAGCCATGCCAGCCGTGCCCCAAGCACAGAGAACAAAACTTCGGCTTCTGTTCTCCTTTTATCGGCAATGTTTTCCTTTACTTTGACGTCAGCTCCCAGATTGCTTGCTGTGATGTGCTACACCTTTCATATTTTCTTTCCAGTCATAATATTACTTCAGTCATAACCTCGGCACTTTGAGGAATAATTGTCCCTGACAAGAGGGTGAATCACTGACAGAGAGTTGATAAGCATTACATACAGATGACAGAAGTCAGGACATATCGGATTACTGCTGTGAATATAATAAAAGAGAGACTAAACACTTTGGCAGCTCAAAGACAAGCCATTTCATAAGTCTCTAGTGGGGCTATTATCTTCCATTTACTGCCACTGATAACCAGGTTGTGACTGTCTCCCTACGATCTAGTTTCAATTCACTTAACACATTGCTGACCAGACGTGGAGAAGGAGGCAGAAAAGATAATAGGGAGTTTTGGGGCATTATTTTTAATGTTTATCTTCTGGATGCCCCTTCCAGACTGATAAAGCCCTAAGTGCGGAAGCTTTAAACCTTCCTGGGAAAGGCTGGGTACGGCCATACTCCCTTTAATCTACGACTCTTTGTTTCCTTTGAAGCTGCCATATCCAGTCAAGGAAGTGATAATCCACTTTCTCCACTCCGCTGATATACCTGGGTCTAAAAGCCTGATGCAATAAACAGCCAGACTATTTTTGCATTTAGGAACTTTGAGAAGATAAGATTATTATTTTTGCTTAGCTAGTCTGAGCCACCTGAAGAGACAGATCAAGAGTTGTGTTCTCTGTCAGTATAGACTGCTGGAGCAGTAAGAATGTGAAATGCACCTATGGAATTGGAAGGCACATGGGATAGATAGGGACAGTAAGAAATTCTGTTTCTAAATATGTAGGAAATAATTTTAACAGATCAGAATTTGTGGTATACACGTTAGAACAAAGAATAAAGTCTTTTTAAAAGATGACAGAAAGCCTCAACTGAAAATTATTCTATTCCTGCAAGTAGTGATGGTGGTGTCAGAGTTTAATAAAGGGTTATATTTTGCAACATGCTCCCTCTTAAATAATGTTGCCGCCCAGCCTGTTGCAGTTTTGAAATGTGTTCTCAGATCCAAGAAATTCTAGATATTCTCCTTGAACATATAGCTACTTGAGTCATACATTTATTGTCTTTATGTTGACATAAAACAATTTGTTTATTGGCAACATACATTGTGAGATGCACTAGATAAATTAAGGGATTTTTTTAGGAGCAGGCTCAACAATAAGGCAGGCTGGGATTACAGTAAAGTGGGCCTGGAAGAAGCAGGAAGCCACACAAATGGGACAGATATGAGCATAAGAAAACACAGCTGGCACATGAAAAATGTCCAGAGGACTCGAAATATTCAAATACAATTTAAGCAGCTATTGGTATCAGGGAGTCAGTATGTGAGACCTAATTAGAAAGTGGGGTGTTGTTCAAAAATTCTTTGAACACATCTACCTCTGTTAGGTACCAGACACTGGGTTAGAGCTAATTGGGTTATCGTGTAAGCTTGGGCAGCTTGGGTACTGTCCAACTCCACAGAGCGCAAGTCACCAAAGAGTCTACGTGAAGGACAGACGTTCATGTTGTTCAGTGACAATCTACCTGCACAGTTTTACTCAGCAGCTCCTCATGAACATAAAAGCAAAAATCTATCCCTTTTTATCCAATGTTCTCTGGGCTTTCTTCAGAGAATTCACGTAGCCTATCAATTGAGAAAATCTGAATTGAAGCCCAATTGATTAGTGGCCTATGGAGTAGAACAGAAACACCCTTTAGAGGGGATGTTTCAGCTCAACCCTGGCAAAACATCCACCAGTTTTTATTCTGAAACCCACAATATGGTATGCTGAGTTTGCTGATAAACTTCCTGCTTCTCTCCGGATGGCTCAGATGCTGGAGCAAATACTCCCAGGCTGATGGGCGAAGTTTTCTCAGTAGACACATCTGTAGGCATGATAAATTAGACAGAGACTGACAACAACCAGATCCAATTGACATGTGGTAAGAGGGTTTTCAGTTCCGAAACCACACAGCATCCTCTCTAAACTTGCTACGAGTTTCCTAGAAGCCTGAATCAATGCAGGATGGCCACTGCATAGTCAACGCAGGGTTTTTTGCAAACTAACACTTTGAGCTTCAGTTCAGGCCACAACATTTTAAAAAGAGGTGATAGCGCTGAATTATTTGTTTTCTTCATTGTAGATTTTCATGTTGAGAGTTTCATTAAGATGAGGCTTATGAACAAATTGTATGACATGAGCTTTTACATCTTATTGTTCTAGATTCCAAATCCCAGGCGTATGCTAGGGTGTAGTCAAAATCACCATCTCTGTAGTGAAGGGGTTTTATTCTACAACAGTGCCTAGGAACTCAATTGCCAACGTATAGGGTCAGCCCAAGAGAAACAGGAAAACTGTAGGAAAAGGACCAGGATCTCCACGATGGGGTATAATTCACCCATAGTCAGTACCCGAATATGTCAACATCAAACCAGCCTTCAAAGCTAAGTAGTATTATTCCTGTTTTAAGGATGCAGTAACTCAGATTCAGAGTTTGTCAAGGTCCCTTAGTAAGTGAGCAGCAGATCAAAGATTGAGCCCATGCATCTGACCAAAACCAAGTTCATTTGACTCCTCTGAGCTAACTCTCATTAATGGAACTGGAGTCCATCAGGCCTGTCTCCAATCCTTTCACCTTCCAGAAAAAGGCCCAGCTATAGACTAAAGAGAAAAGTTCATCCAGATAAAATATGAGGAACATAACCAAATCAGAAATAGAAGTTCTTATTATCATTAGCATCTCTCTAGGTAACAGGCAAATATCTATGCAAGCAACAATTGGAGACACTTGCAACCGGCAGTAAGTTATTGGCCCCCAGATCCAGAAGCTGAATTTTAGTTCTTTGGAGAAGAGGAAATTATATGAGAGTGCATAACTGCTATCATGTGTAAAAGGAGTTCCAGGAAAGCTCTCCAGGCAGAAACTCAGCATCTGGAGATATATGAGTAGAAGTCTCTCCAGCAACTAGGCCACAGGGTGAGGTGAGGGTGGGACCTACTAAAGTCAGAGGACAATTGCTAGGAAGGTTGAACTTACTGCTGAACTATCTGAGCAATGGACTTTGCATTTCTGAGCCCCCACTAACCCAAGACATGATCAAAGCCCACACTTGGGTGGTACCTGAAGGCCTTTGGAAGTAAAAGATTTTATAGGAACAAGGAATCAAGAAGGATGATAGAATTTGTTTCTTGAGATATTCTCCTGGCCTTACGTATCATTTCTGTGCATTTTACCCCTTGTGGATGATCATCAGGCAAAGTAACATTCAGAGATGCTGTGAATTACTTGCTAGAAATATGATATTTGAAAGCTATTTTTACCTCTAGGTATAACAACCTCACATGAAAAAAATTACAGAAAGAACTTATGGACAACTTTTGTTAGATACAGCCTTGTAATGTGATGGGTAGCTCAGGAACATCAACTCTAGAGTTGGACAGTCTTATTCCACTAGTAGCCCTCTTCTCCCTACCGCCCAGGGACATTGGTGCAGTAATTTAAGTTTCTCTTTCTCTTAGTTTCCTCTCATACTAAATGAGATAATGATTGAGTTGTTATGAAATTAAACTAATTTTAAATGTAATTTAACATTGGAATCATAGCAAACTCAGTAAATGTAGGCTGTGATGATTATTATCCTTATTATAATCAATTTGAATGCCCAAGCATGAAATATTTGTCTTTTTCCATGAATTTTAGAGTCAATGAGAATAATATTTGGAACAGGCTTTAAAAACTGGGATGAAACTACAGAAGCTGAAGCTCAAGCATCTCCGTATATTTATATGTGTATTTTTAAACCATTTAGAAAACTGTTGTCCTATGAAATGGTAGTGCTTTATGGATTAGCTCTTTAAATGTGGCCTTTTTCCTGTGTGCTACAGTTCAAGTTGTTATCTGCTGAAATGCACCTAGGCCAATAGAAGATTTCAGTAACAGTAAGTAAAGTCACCCAATAAAATTGTTTAACTTTATATCATTAGGAAAGCATTATTTTAGGATGATTCAAAGAGATAAAACCTGTGGAATTCATTTCTGAACTATAAAAGCATTGAACAAAGATTTTCAAAGTAAAGTACTTGGACAGTCATACAAATGAAAAATATTCCTTGATGTATTTTAAAAATTAGGAGTTGGTTCTGTTTGAAATACAGAAAACCAAGAGTGAATTAAAATGCCTCTCAGGATTATTTTTAGAAATGCTTACTTATTAACTTCAGAATAAGTTCTATCAATCAAACATAAATGGATCAGGGTGGAAATAGTTAATAGGATAGTCATTATGTCCGTAATTGTGAGAGGTTTCTGCACTCTGAAAACCATTTTCTTAATTATTTTAGGTTAACACTTGCGCCCATAGCAGGGGGAGGAAAGGGGACATGTGTAATCTGAAACCCCAGATATGGTGCCTAGCCTGAATTGAGATAACATTAAAGATTTTATTGCTGATACATTATAAATTATTTCTATTACTGTGGTCCTGCGGGTATTGCATTGTCAATGCACTTTGCCTATTACCTCACTTAATGTTATTAACACACTTTGGGGTATAAAATTACAGTTTTATCATGGAAACCTTAAACACTTACATCCAAAGTACTGAATCAAGTTATTATCTTTACTGACCAGACCTATTTTATTGTCATTTTATCACTCATAAAATCTGAGATTCAATTTGATTTAACTATTAAGTAAAGCTTGGTCTACAAGAGTTTAAACCCAGCTGTAATATTAATATATTAATATATAAGATGACTTCATTTTATTAAAGGTGAGGTAACTTTGAAAACCTCTTTTAATGTCTTTCTGCAGCTAAGAAATTTAACCTGACCTGTACGCACTTCTATTTCACCAACATCGACAAAAATTTAAGATCACCTTCTTGTAGGATGCTGAGCGCTAACTCTAACCTGGTTCTGGCCTGCAGAAATGCCTGGGACACATTAATCAGCCACAAAATAGCACCGCTCATCAAAGTGTCAAGACATGATGTTCAATTTTAAAACAAAAGCACTAAGAATCCACCATGTTAATGAAACACAATCCATGGTTAAGAAATTTGAAGTAGAAGTCTATGAGCACATTATTTCAATAGCTCCTAAAAATTTTTTTGTAAGTGAAGATTGGGTCCCAAAATTAAGCTATCATTCAGAAAGTAAAAACTACAGATAAGGGCATGGTTATGCCAAAGTTCTTCTATAGGGACCCCTTGTAGTCTTACCTCCATGACTACATATTAGGAAGAAATTTGTTGCTAGCCTGATTTGATTGTAAGAAGCAATACATAATTATATATTGTTACATTAAATGCCATCTTGATATTGGCCAAAAAAGTTTTATATAAAAAAAAATATGCTATAGTCTATATAAGAAATCATACAAGAGGAAGTTGTTTTATTAAAGTTCAGAGCTTTGCTTTTTCCAAAATGCATTACTTCTAAGTGTTAAAAATCGAGGCTCCACTACCGGCAATTATTATTACAAGAACACGCTGCAATTCCGTAACTCTGATGAGGCAGGATAGAGTAGAGATTTTGGTTGGCCAAATGACTAGTATTCTGACCTTTAATTTCAGCACCTGTAAAGAAGAAATAACACCTCCCGGAGCTGTAGAGGGGTTTCATTATGAAAGCATCTGGAAGATAGAAGGTGCTCTGTAAGCAATCATTCAATAATTTTCCCTATTCCTACAGTATCATATCAGCATGAAATATGGCCCTTAGGAGATACTGTGCCATTAGACTGCTAAACCTGGAATCATAACTAGATGGAAATGCAGCCAAAGCCTTGGGTGTGGGGGTCCCTAATGCACAGGTTAGTGCACTTGAAGCAATGGCCTTGCTCCATGACAATCCATGCCTTGTGGCTAGCACCCGGAAATCATCAGATACCGGAAGCTGCATCCAGTTTACAGAAATCTCCTTTCTCTGTCCGTGGAGAAATCCTCATGTTACATAAGATAAAGACATTTTGTTAACACAGAATTTTGAGGAAAAAGCTTGAAATTTATCTAACAAGAGTCAGCAGGAACAACACAGATTGTCTCATAGAGTAAGAAGTGGAAAATTCCTCGAAATTTAAAGCAAGCATGATGCCAGCCATATGAAGCAGCTTCAGTAGTGGGTAAAATTGTGTCAAAAATTAGTTGGAGTGGATAAGCTTCATTGGAGATGGAAAAATAAAGCTAGAATAGGCTTTGTAGATCACTAAAGTTAACTCTTACCTTGATAGACAAAAAAAGTGGGTGGGAGGGTGGCACTAAACAAGCTTTAGAAATTTGCCCAAAGTCACACAGCTATTTGATGGGAAGACTGAACCCAACACTCAGGCTTTCTAATCCTAAGGGTAGTATCTTCCCTCTGCACTGTAAATCATGGCAGCTCTCTTCAGACCTTCAACCTCCTGTTTATACGCCTATTTCCTGCAATAAACATTGATTTCTCCCCTGCTGAATGACAGGTTATATGCTGAGCCCTGTGGTAAGACACCAATGACCAAGACTTGCTCTCTATTTGTCTTGTAAGAAAAGGCAAACACAAATAATGGATTCATTTTCTTTTGTGCATTATTTGTTGTGTAGGAGAGAATGTGTGATTATAGGTATATATGTACGTATGTATGTGTGTGTGCATGTGTGTGTGTGTTCCCCCTCAGCTAATTCCACCATAAAATTTGAAGTTTTGAAGTTTCATTATGGGGTATCTGAGTGGGTCTTCTATCTCTTGTTCTTTCTTTCTGGAGTTGGGGAAGCTCTTTCTGTGTAAGGCCATCTTTTCTTGGAATATTCTCTCATTGTTTCAAGTACAACATTTCTCCATCCAATTGCATCTCTATTCCTTTTGAGCTCCTTATTAAAGGAAATGGAGATTTCTTGGTATGTTTACCATGTCCCTTACATTTTCCTCTACCGTTTTTGTATCTCTTTGTTCTTCTGCATTGTCTTCTAGTAGGTATTCATCAGAATGACCTTTGAGCTCACTAATTTCCATTCAGCTATGCCCTTTTGCCATTTGTCCTATTTACTTAATGTTTTATTTTACCTGAATAATCAAATATTAAATTTCTAAAGCATATGGATGATTGTGTTTCTGTGAATTTACCATATTTCATATCTTTCTGATAATATTACTTGACAATTATTTATATATCTATGTAAATGAAATTAATGTAAATAAAATTAATACAATATAATTGATAATATTTATATTCTTCAATGTGATAATAATTATTTATATTTTCTGAGAGTCCTATTTACATAATTAGTTCTGGTTTTTCATAGTTTCTTCCTTTTCCTTTTGTTCCATGATAACACCTGTGGAGGTACTTTCCTTCTTTTACAAATCTGGAAAACAAGGAATGTGATCAAAGAAGGCCAACTACCCTTCTTATTCCCTTCACCTCACTCCATCCCTCCTCCAGCTTTAACATGTTTTCCATTTCTTTGTTTTTAATTCTTCCTTTGTGCGCACACACACACACACATACACACATATGCACAATCTTTAGATACTACAATGTCTAAGACGTAAATACTACATAACTATCATAGACACTTTTCTCCAGTTTGCTTTTTTTTTTCCATTTAGAAAAACATGCTGGCCAGGTGTGCAGTGGCTCACACCTGTAATTCCAGCACTTTGGGAGGCCGAGGCAGGCGGATCACGAGGTCAGTAGTTCCAGACCAAACTGACCAACATGGTGAAACCCCAACTCTACTAAAAATACAAAAACTAACCTAGCATGGTGGTGTACTCCTATAATCCCAGCTACTCAAGAGGCTGATGTAGGAGAATCACTTGAACAAGGGAGGCGGAAGTTGCAGTGAGCTAAGATTGCGCCACTGCACTCCAGCCTAGGCGACAGAGTGAGACTCCATCTCAAAAAAAAGAAAAAAAAAAGCTTTGAAGATCAACCACATAAAACATGAAGATATTTCCCATTTTTTCTTACAGCTACACAGTATTCCACTGTCTAGGTATACCTTTAGGCTATTCAATCAATGCCTTGGGTTTAAATCTGATCTTGAGTGATTTAACCTCTGTGAGCCAAGCTGATGATCAGTGCCTCATTGATGGTAGCCGCTCAATAAGTTTTGGTAAATAGATGAGGAAACCCTGACTAGAAAACTTTATCAGAATTTTAAAAGAAATAAACGTAAATACATATAAAGAACTTAAAACAATCACTAGAATATATTGAGTGCTCAATAAACAGTACCTTTTCACATTATTATAGGTTTGTTATTTGGTTTTTACTTTTAATTTTTTAATTCATAGCAAAAGAGTACTCAGAGTGGCTGTTGTTACATTGGCATAATTATTTTTTCCATGATTGGGAAATTTCATGATTAGTTTTACAAGAGATGACTCCACTTGGCCCAAGCACTTAATCTGTTGGAAAAGGCCACAAGGAGATCAACTATGAGATTTGAAAGGCCCTTATTCTCCAAGAAGGTAATTTTGCCCCTAGGTGAGGGCTGATAGGGAATTAAACTCAAACATATCTCTCTCTCTCTCTCTCTTTCTCTCTCTCTCTCTCTCTGTCACACACACACACACACACACACACACACACACACACACACACACAAACACACAGTTAGATAGTGTTTCCTGATGGGAAAACATACCATCACTTGTGAGGTGTTTTTGCCAAATGATTGAACCTGAATCTGATCTACCTCTGATCCAACAGCCTGTTAGGAAGAAATGCAGGCATGTCAGAACAAAGATGAAATTAGCAAAATTCAGAAAGTGAGAAATTTTACAGAAAAAAATGAGGTTTGTCAAAAAGTAAATTACAAGGAAAAAATACATAGAGTGGAAATATACACATCAAAAGAGACTATACAGCTCCCCACTCTACTTCTATGTGCTTGACTGTGTTATATACTTTGAATAACTGGTATCATGCAGTATTTGTCCTTTTGTGACTGGCTTATTTTACTTCCTTCCTCAAGATTCCTCGATGTTGTTGCATGATTATACAAGATAAATAAATTCTAGAAATTTGCTATACAACATTGTATCTATCATTAACAATACTATATTGTGCACTTAAAAAAATTTAAGAGGGTAGATTTCATATTAAGTGTTCTTGTCCCAGTTGAAAAAAAAGAGAGAACGTTTTTTGTTTGTTCGGGTTTGTTTTTTTGCGTGTGTGAGATGGAGACTTGCTCTGTTGCCCAGGCTGGAGTGCAATGGCACGATCTTGGGTCACTGCAACCTCTGCTTCTGGGTTCAAGTGATTCTCCTGCCTCAGCCTTCCAAGAAGCTGGGATTACAGGTGCCTGCCACCACGCCCAGCTATTTTTTGTATTTTTATTTTTAGTTTCACCATGTTTGTCAGTCTGGTCTCAAACTCCTGACCTCAGGTGATCTATCAGCCTCAGCCTCCCAAAGTGCTGGAATTACAGGCGTGAGGCACCACACCCAACAAGAGAGAGAGACTTTATAGCTGTATACCTTTTGGGGGAATACTATTTGAGTCAGCCAACTTTTACAAAGTGTAATAAAATCAAGAATATATGAACAATAACAGGTATTTAAGAATAGGAAGAAATTACTATTGATTTCCTTAAGTGCTGTAATAGTATTGCGTTTATATTTTTAAAGATTTTTATCTTTTAGAAATGTATACTGAATTTGCTGGAGGGAGGTGGTATAGCTGAATAGAAGACTCCAGCAATTGTCCTGCCACAGGAACACCAAATTGAACAACTATCCATACAAAAAAGTAACTTCATGAGAACCAAAAAAATCAAGTAGGCAATCACAATATCTGATTTTAACATCATATTAAGGAAAGAGCCACTGAAGGTAGGAAAGGTAGTCTTGAATCACTATAGCACCTCTCCATCCCCCAGCAGGGACCATGGGGTGTGGCGAGAAAACCTGTGCTCTTGGAGGAAGGACAGTGCAGTGATTGTGGGACTTTGCTTTGGGATTAAGCACTACCTTCTCACAGCAGAAAGCAACATAGGGTGGAATTCAACCTGAGCCCATGGAGAGAGTGTTTAAACCAGCCCTAGCCAAAGGCATATCATCCATCCCAGGTTTGAATAAGCCCTGAGTTTGAATAAGCCCTGACACTGTGGGTTAAAGTGCTCTGGAGTCATAAATAAACTTGAAAGGCAGTCTAGGCTACAAGGACTTTAATTCTTGGACAAGTTCTGGTGCTGTGCTGGACTCAGAGCCAGTGGACATGGGGTGCACATGACCTACTGAGACATCAGCCAGGGCAACAAAGGGAGGGCTTGTGTCACCCCTCCACCAAGCCCAGGCAGTGCAGCTTGCAGGTCCAGGAGAGACTCCTTCCTTCCACTTGAGGAGAGGAGAGGGAAGAATAAAGAAGACTTTGTCTTGCAACTTGGATAGCAGCTCAGCCACAGTAGAACATGTTACTAGGCAGAGTCCTGAGGCCCCCATTCAAGGCCCTACCTGAACATTTCTAAACATACCCTGGACCAGAAGGGAACCTACTGCCTTTAAGAAAAGAACCCAGCCCTGGCAGAATTTATCATCTTTTGATTAAGGAACACTTTGAGCCTTAAAAAAGTCAGCAGTGGTAGCCAGGCAGTACTTGATGTGGGAATTGGGTGAAACTCAGAGCTGTGCTGGTTTCAGGTATAACCCAGCACACTCCCAGCTATGGTGGCTAGAGGGCAAGACACCTTCTGTTTGAGGAAAAGAGAGGAAAGAGTAAAGGGAAATTTGTCTTGCAGCTTGAGTATCAACTTGACTACAGGGGGGTAGAACACCTAGTAGGCTCCTGGAGTCCTAGATTCCAGGCCTGGGCTCCTGGATAGCATTTCTGGCCCTTCTCTGGGCCAGAGAGGAGCTCACTTCCCTGAAAAGAGAAACTCGGGACTGGCAACATTCACCACAAGCCAAATGAGGAGCCCTTGGACCTTGTGTGAACATCAGTGATAGCCAGGCAGTACTTGCCATGGGCCTAGGACAGTGGTGGCCACCAAGAGACTCCTCTGCTTGAAGAAAGGAAAGGAAAGACTGGGAAGGACTTTGTATTGCAGCTTTGGTGCCAGCTCAGACACAGTACAATAGAGCACCAGGTAGATTCCTAAGTTTCTTGACTCCAGGCGTTGGTTCCTGGATGGCATCCCTGGACCCACCTGGGGCTGGGCAGAACTCTCCGCCATGAAAGGAAGAACACAAGCCTGGCTGGATTTGCCACCTGCTGATTGTAGAGCCCTTGGGCCTTAAGTGAATACAGGTGGTATTAAGGTGATTGTTACTGTGATTGTTAAGGTGATTGTTACTGTGTGCCTTGGGTGAGACCCAGTGCTGTGCTAGCTTTGGGTCTGACCCAGCACAGTCCCATTGGTAGTGGCCACAGGGGTGCTTGTATCACTCCTCCCCCTGCTCCAGGTAGCTCAGCACAGAGAGAGGGTCTCCATTTGTTTGAGGGAAAATAAGGAAAGAGATCAAGAGGCTCCAACAGATAATTCTTCTGGAATTCTTCTGGATCTTACACAAGACCAACAAGATGATACCTCTACCAGTCTGCAAGAGCCACAGCATTACTCGCCTTGGGGTGCCCCCTAAAGCAGATATGGCTGTGGTCATCAAAGACAATGCTGAAGTCCCTTCAAATACCTGGAAAGCCTTCCCAAGAAAGACAGGTACCATTGCTGCTTACAACAAATACCTAACACTTCAATGCCTAGACATCCACAAGCATCATGACCATCCAGAAAAACATGACTTCACCAAACAATCTAAATAAGACACCTGTGACCAATCCTCAAGAGACAGAGATATGTGAACTTTCAGACAGAATTCAAAATAGCTGTTTTGAGGAAGCTCAACGAAATATAAGATAATGCAGAGAAGAAATTCAGAATTCTATCATATAAATTTAACAAAATGTTGAAATAATAAAAAAGAAAAAATTCTGGAACTGAAAAATGCAATTGACATACTGAAGAATGCATCAGAGTCTCTTAACATCAGAATTGATCAAACAGAAGAAAATTAGTGAGCCTGAAGACAGTCTATTTGAAAATACACAGTAAGAGGAGACAAAAGAAAAAACAGTAAAAAAATGAAGCATGTCTACAAGGTCTAGAAAAGAGCCTCAGAAGGGCAAATCTAAGAGTTATTGGCCTTAAAGACGAGGTAGAAACAGAGATCATAGTAGAAAGTTCATTCAAATGGATAATAATGGAGAATTTTCCAAACTTAGAGAAAGATATCAATACTCAAGTAAAAGAAGGTTATAAAACACCAAACAGATTTAACCCAAATAAGAGTACTTCAAAACATTTAATAATCAAACTCCCAAAGGTCAAGGTTAAAGAAAGATCCTAAAAGCAGAAAGAGAAAAGAAACAAATAACATACAGTGGAGCTCAAATATGACTAGCATCAGACTTTTCAGTGGAAACCTTACAGACCAGGAAAGAGTTGTTACTGTGTGCCTTGGGTGAGACCCAGTGCTGTGCTAGCTTTGGGTCTGACCCAGCACAGTCCCAGTGGTGGTGGCCACAGGGGTGCTTGTATCACTCCTCCCCCAGCTCCAGGTGGCTCAGCACAGAGACAGTCTCTGTTTGCTTGGGGGGCAGCAAGGAAAGAGATCAAGAGGTGCCATGAGGTAATTCTTCTGGAATTCTGGCATGACATATTTAAAGTGCTGAAGAAGAAAAACTTTTATTATAGAATAGTATATCTAGTGAAGATATTCTTCAAACATGAACAAGTAAAGACTTTTACAGACAAACAAAAGCTGAGCGATTTCATCAGCACCAGACCTGTCCTAAAGCAAATGCTAAAGAGAGTTCTTTGATCTGATAGAAATGGATGTTAATGACCATCTGAAGGTACAAAACTCACTGGTAATAGTAAATACACAGAAAAACACAGAATATTATAAAACTGTAATTGTGGTGTGTAAACTGTTCATATCTTGAGTCGAAAGACTAAAAGATAAAATTATCAAAAATAATAACACTGGCAACTAATAAAGCTATTGTATAACATGTGAATAGAAACAACAAAAATGTAAAGAGTGGGTGGATAAAGTTAAAGTGTACGGCTTTTGTTAGTTTTCTGTTTGTTTCTTTGTTGGTTGGTTTGTTTATACAATGTGTTAGGTTGTAATCAGTTTAAAATAATAGTTACGTGATACTGTTTTCAAGCCTCATGGCAATCTGAAATTTTTTAAAAAAATACATTAGACGCACAAAAAAGAAAAAAGAAATTAAAACATACCACCTGAGAAAATCACCTTCACTGAAAGAAAGACAGAAAGGAAGAAAAGAAGGAAAAGAAGGCCAGAAAACAAATCACAAAATGGCAGGGTAAGTCCTTACTTATCAATAATAACATGGACTGTAAATGAACTAAACTATCCAATCAAAAGACAGAGTGGCAGAATGGATGAAAAACAAAACAAAACAAGACACAATGATCCTGTTGTTTACAAGAAACACACTTAACCTATAAAGACACACACAAAGTAAAAATAAAATAATGGAAAAAGATATTCCTTCAAGTGGAAACCAGAAAAGAGCAAGAAGCTATACTTATATCAAACAAAATAGATTTCAAGACAAAAACTATAAAAAGAGAAACAGAAGGTTATTATACAATGATAAAGGGGTCAATTCATCAAGAAAATATAACAAATTTAACACCCATCATATATATCAAATAATATTAGAGCTAAAGAGAGAGATCAACCACAATACAATAATACAGGAAGACTCCAACACCTCACTTTCAGCACTGGACAGATCATCTAAACAAAATATCAACAAAGAAACACTGGACTTAGTCTGCACTATACACCAAACGGACTTAATAGCTATTTACAGAAGAATTCCTCTAATAGCTGTAGAATGCACATTCTTCTCTTCAGCACATAGGTGATTTTCAAGGATAGAACATATGTTAGGACAAAAAATCAAGTCTTAGAACACTCAAAAGAATTGAAATAATAAGTATTTTGTGTGACAATAATGAAATGAAACTAAAAATCAATGATTGGAGGAATTTGGGAAACTATATCAATACATGAAAATTAAACAACGTGCTTCTGAATGACCAATGGGTCAATGAAGAGATTAAGAAGAAAATTAAAAATTTTCTTGAAACAAACAACAATGAAAACAAAATATAGAAATCCTATGGGATACAGTGAATGCAGTACTAAGAGGAAAGTTTATAGCCCTAAGTGCCTAACTCAAAAAATGGAAAAACTTCAAATAAGCAATGTAACAATGCATCTTAAAGAAGTAAAAAAGTCATATCAATCTAAAGTCAAAGTTAGTAGAATAAAATGAGATCAGAGTAGAAGTAAATGAAATTGAAATGAAAAAACAATACAAAAGATCAATGAAACAAAAAGCTGCATTTAAAAAAAAAAATGACAAACCTTTAGCCAGACTAAGAAAAAAAAAAGAGAGAAGACTAGATAACCAAAATCAGAGATGAAAAAGGAGACATTATTGAGGCTGGGCGCAGTGGCTTATGCCTGTAATCCCAACACTTTGAGAGGCTGAGGCTGGTGCATCACCAGATCAGGAGATCGAGACCATCCTGGCTAACACAGTGAAACCCCATCTCTACTAAAAATACAAAAAATTAGCCAGGCGTGGTGGTGGGTGCCTGTAGTCCCAGCGACTGGGGAGGCTGAGGCAGAAGAATGGCGTGAACCCTGGCGGCAGAGATTTCAGTGAGCCAAGATGGCATCACTGCACTCCAACCTGGGTGACAGAGCGAGACTCTGTATCAAAAAAAAAAAAAAAAAAAAAAAAGAGACATTACAACCAATACCTGAGAAATTCGAATTATCATTAGAGGCTACACTGAGCAACTAAATGTCAATACATTGGGAAACCTAGAAGAAACAGATAAATTCCCAGACACATACAACCTACCCAGATTGAACCATGAAGAAACCCAAAACCTGAATAGACCAATAACAAGGAACAAGATTGAAATCATAATAAAAAGGTTCCTAGCAAATAAAAGCCCAGGACCCAATGGCTTCACCGCAAAATTTTACTGAACATTTAAAGAGAAACAAATAGCAATCCTACTTAAACTATTCCAAAAAATAGAGGAGGGAATATTTCCAAACTCATTTTATGTCTCCAGTATTACCTTTGCACTATAACCAGACAAAAGCACATCAATAAACTACAGGCCAATATCTCAGATGAAGAGTGATGCAAAAATCCTCAATAAAATACCAGGAAAATGAATTCAACAACAATGAAAAGATCATTCAACTGGAGCAACTGATATTCATCCCAGGGATGCAAGGATGGTTCAACATACACAAATCAATCAATGTGATACATTGTATCAACAGAATGAAAGACAAAATCCATATGATCATTTCAATTAATGGTGAAAACTCATTTGATTAAAATTCAACATCTTTTTGTGATTAAAAGCCCTCAAAAAGAAAACGTGAAGAAACATACCTCAGCACAATAGAAACCATATATGACAGACCCACAACTAGTATCATACTGAATGGAGGAAAACTGAATAACTTTCTTCTCAGATGCAGAACACGTCAAGGCTGCCCACTTTCACCACCATTATTCAATAGAATACTAGAAGTCCTAACCAGAGGAGTCAGACAAGAGAAAGAAACAAAGGGCATCCAAACTGGAAAGGAATAAGACAAATTACTCTTGTCTGCAGACGATCTGATCTTATTTTGGGAAAAACCTAAAAACTCCACCAAAAAAAAAAAAAAACTACTAGAATTGATAAACGAATTCAGTAAAGTTAAAGCATACAAAATCAACATACAAAAATCAGTAGCATTTCTACCTGCCAATAGCAAACAATCTGAAAAAGAAGGCAAGAAAGTAATCTCATTTACAATACTACGATAAAGTAAATTCCTAGGAATAAACTTAACCTAAGAAGTTAAAAACCTCTACAATTAAAACTATGAAACATGAATGCAAAAAAATTGATGAGGACACAAAAATGAAAAGATATTCTATGTCCATTATTGGAAGAATCAATATTGTTAAAATGTTCATAGTACCCAGAGCAATTTACACATTTAGTGCTATCCCTATCAAAATACCAATGACGTTCTTCACAGAAATAGAGAAAACAATTCCAAAATTCATATGGAATCATAAAAAAATCCAGAATAGGCTAAGCCATCCTGAGCAAAAGTAACAAACTGAAAGTATCATATTATTTGACATCAAATTATACTACAAAGCTATATTAATCAGAACAGCATGGTACTGGCATGAAAAGAGAAACATAGACCAATGGAACAGAACAGAGAACCCAAAAATAAATCACTACATCTAAAATGAACTCTCTTTTGACAAAGGTGCTTATAACATATGTTGGGGAAAAGGAAGTCTCTTCAATAAATGATGCTGTGAAAACAGGATATTCATGTACAGAAGAATGAAACTAGACCCCTATATCTCACCACATACAAAAATCAAAGCAAAATGGATTAAATATTAGATCTAAGACCTCAAACTAGGAAATTATTGCAAGAAAACATTGGTAAATTCTCCAGGACAATGGTCTGGGCAAAGATTTCTTGAATAATTCCCTGTAAGCACAAGCAACCAAAGCAAAAATGCAACAATAGTATCACTTCATGTAAAAGGCTTGTGCACAGCAAAAGAAACAACAAAGCCAAGAGACAACCCACGGAACAGGAGAAAATATTTGCCAACTATTTATCTAACAAGGAATTAATGACCAGAATATATTATGAACTCAAACATTCTGTAAGAAAACCTCAAAAACTGAATAAAAACTGGGCAAAAGATCTGAATAGGTATTTCTCAAAAGAAGACATACAAATAAACAGGTATAAAGAGGTGCTCAACATCATTGATCATCAGAGAAATGCAAATGAAAACTACAATGACAGGTCATGTCAACCAGCTAAAACAGCTTTTACCCAAAAGGCAGGCAGTAACAAACCTGGCAAGAATATGCAGAAAGGGAGCCCTCATATATTGTTGGTGGCAATGTAAATTAGTACAACCACTATGGAGAACAGTTTGATGGTTCTTCAAAAAACTAAAAATAGAACTACCATATGATCAAGCAATCCCACTCTTAGGTATATACCCAAAATCATTATATTGAAGATATATCTCTACTCCCATGGTTACTGAAGCACTAGTCACATTAGTCAAGATTTGTAATATTTCCACAAACCGATGAGTGGATAAATAAAATGTGGTACACATCACAATGAAATACTATTCAGCCATAAAAAGGATTTAACTCCTGTCATTTTCAACAACATGGATGGAACTGGAAGTCATTGTGTAATAAGCCAGTAAGTGAAATAAGTCAGACACGAAAGACAACCTTTTATGTTCTCACTTATTTGTGGAAGCTAAAAAAATGAAAGCAATTGAATTCGTGGAGATAGAGAGTAGAATGCTGTTACAAGAGGTTGGGAAGGGTGGTGTGAGGGGAAGAGTAAGTAGGGATGGTTAATGGGTAGAAAAATATAGTTAGGTATAGTGAATAAGATGTATCTGATAGCACAAAAGGATGACTATATTGAACAGTAATTTGTTTTACATTCTTAAATAACTAAAAGAGTATCATTGGAATGTTTGTAACCCAAAGAAATGATAAATGCTTGAGGTGATCAATATCCCATTTACCATGATGTGATTATTAAATGTTGCATGCCTATATCAAAATATCTCATATACCCCATAATTATATACAACTACTATGTACCCACAAAAATTTAGAATAAAAATTTAAATGTATATTAAAATTATTTAATGAAATTGAGTTAACTATTCCATTGAGAGGATGGCTGGGCTCGTTTCCAATTCTTGTATTTTCCCATAGCAATACAAGCAGGCACCTGTAATTGTCAGATAAAATGTAAATACTGGATCGATGGTGCAACCACTATCCAGAGCATTGCAGAGACCATGGCAGAAAGGACTTAGAGAATCCTGCTCCCGTTTTAAAGCCTCTGCCCAGAAGTGGTACACTCTACTTTGGTTCACATTTCACCAGCCATAGCAGGTTATATAGCCACCTCTAACTTCTCACTATACCGCTTGAAGGAGAGAGGACAGGAAATATAAGACATCATATTATATATGTACACAGGGCTTCACTTTCTAGTCATTTTTTTCATATATTTTTCTTTAGTTTTCCTAATTCCAAAATGTAAGAAAACAATATTATCACTCCCATTTTACAGATAGGGTAACTTCAGACTTGGAGATCTAGCTCATTATCACAAACTAATCAAAGGTGGAAACTAAGTCCAACTTAACCTTGAACTATAATTGCTCTTTCTCTTTCTTCCTTTCCTTTTCTTTCTTTCTTTCTTCCTTTCCTTTGCTTTCTTTCTTCCTTTCTTCCTTTCTTCCTTCCTTTCTTCCTTTCCTTTCCTTTCTTTCTCTTCTCCTCTCTTCTCCTCCTTCTCCTTCTCCTCTCCTCTCTTCTTTTCTTTTTTTTGAGACAGGATCTCCCCTTATCTTCCAAGTTGGAGTTCAGTGGCATGATTATAGGTCACTGAACCGTGGAACTCCTGGGCTTAAGCAATCTTTGTACCTCAGCCTCCCCTGTAGGTGCAACTACAGGCACACCCCACCAAGCCTAACTAATTTTTAAAATTTTTTATAGAGATGGGGGACTCACTATATTTCGCAGGCTTGTCTTGAACTTCTGGCCTCAAGTAATCCTCCTGCCTTGGCCTCCCAAAGTGCTGGGATTACAGCCATGAGCCACCGTACTTGGCCTCTATTTCTGTTATTTCCAAATTAATTCTACTGCTTTGAAAGAGAATAGGACAGAATGTTTATAAATGAAATATACATATATAACACAATATATATAATTTTCAAATATATATATTTGAAAGGTACAAAATATAACAGAGGAATTTTGTCGAAAAACATCTATTTACCTCTATTTAGTACAGAGATATTTTTAAGTGATCATTATTCTTAATGATCATATACTTCCCAGGCAAGAATGGCAGTAAATACATGGAAGACACAGAGCTATAAAACTAAAGATATAGGCCGGGTGTGGTGGCTTGCGCATGTAATCCCAGCACTTTGGGAGGCCAAGGCAGGTGGATCACAAGGTCAGGAGTTCAAGACCAGCCTGGCCAACATAGTGAAACCCCATCTCTGCTAAAAATACAAAAAGTTAGCTGGGCATGGTGGCAGGTGCCTGTAATCCCAGCTACTTGGAAGCCTGAGGCAGGAGAATCGCTTGAACCCGGGAGGCAGAGGTTGCAGTGAGCAGGGATCACGTCACTGCACTCCAGCCTGGAGACAGTGTGAGACAAAAGAATAAAAATAAAAATAAACTAAAGATGTACACATATTACACATGTTATGAAGAAACAACAAAATAGTGTAGTGGAAAGAAAGCTGTATTAGTCAGGAGAAGGTATAGTTTATTCTTCAGAAACCCACAATCCCTAAAATGTGCTTTACACAACAAAAGTTTATTTCTCACTCACAGCCCACAGCATGATCAGGAAACCTAAGTTCTAGCCCCCAAAACATCAATAAGTCATTTGTCCATAAAATACTCATAAGAGCTGGGCGTGGTGGCACGTGCTTATAATCTCAGCTACTCAGGAGGCTAAAACAGGAGGATAGTGTAAGCCCAGGAGATCAAGACCAGCGTGACAAACATAGTGAGACCCCATCTCAAAAAAAAAAAAAAAAATACTTATAGGCACAAGATTTGTTCTGAGGATACAATCATATTAGGCCTTCAAGAGCCTTGAAACAGAAAGAAATCTTTAAACGGCTGGAATAAAGGCTGAGAAACCTAGAGTAATATTAAGGGCTGTGATGACAGACAAAGATGGGGCAGACGGTGTAGGATGAGCTTTTGCAGTCTCTTCTCTTATCTCTCAAAATAGGTGTGTTTATTACATGCAAGACCACAAGGTATAGAAAGAAACACAAGATATAATTCCTGTTCTCAATGAGAAGACAACGTAGTCACAAAAAGGTAGCCCAAGTGTAGAATATATTATGCTACTTTTCCTATATGTTTATTTGAAGCTTTAGCTTAATTGATTTGTTCAGCTAAAGGATAGAATAAACCAGGTAACATATATTGCAGCCAAAATATTTGAGTAGCATCCTCAAGCCTAGGAAGAGATTCACATCACTGTGGAAGATGCAGGAAATATCCCTCTGCAGATTTTAAAATATATTGTGGGATAAAACTAAGCCAGGTCAAAGGAGTAAGTCTCCCCATTCATGAATGTAGCCATCTTCTACTTAGGATTTTACAGGTCTAATTGAGGAGGCAAAGGCTTGAAGATGGGGGAAAATTCCTATACCCTCCATTTCAAAGACTCTGAAAGGCTGAGTAATAAGAAGATACTCATTGAATGGGTTCATTCATTCAGCAAAGACCCTTCCAATGGTTCTGGTATGCCAGGAGCTGAATCTATGGGGTTTAGCTCTTGACTTTAGTCTGTTCTCTGAGTGGTTCATTACTGCAGGGTGGCCCTGTGTGCATGAAGTGATAGCTCTCCCTCCATCGTGTGCTGGGAGACTTGACTTTTGTTACCTAGGATCTGCTCAGTTATACTGGGGAAACTGAGGAAGCATAGCTGATTCAGTTAGTCACAAAATGCCAACAAGATTGTTAACTCTAGGCCTGGTTCAGTGGCTCACGCCTGTAATACCAGCAGTTTGGGAGGCTGAAGCATGCAGATTATTTGAAGTCAGGAGTTTGAGACTAGCCTGGCCAACATGGTGAAACCTCATCTATACTAAAAATGCAAAAATTAGCCAGGTAGGCTACAGGCTCACACCTGTAGTCCCAGCTAGTTGAGAGGCTGAGGCACAAGAATCACTTAAACTTGGGAGGCGGAGGTTGCAGTGAGCTGAGATCACTCCACTGCACTCCAGCCTGGGTAACAGGGAGACTTGTTTTTTTTTTTTTTAAAAAAAAAAAAAAGGATTCTTAACTTTTGGATTCTCTATTCTCTTTGTCCTAGAAGTATCATCTGACTCATGAGAATCTTAACTAGTTTCAGATAAAGATGAGTTATCAACCACAGGTAAATTGAATAGAAAAAAATGGTGCTGCTTTCAGGCCCCTATTAGATTAACAATATTAACAGAGGTACTTTATAACAGTCCTAGCAATGGGATGAGTGTATTAAACTTGCCAGTCCTGCACCAACACACACACAAAACCCCCTTAGCAACAGAGATGACAGCTTGGTAACAGCAGCTGCTGCTTAATTGAAAACATTAGAAAAATATTACATTATATCTGTATTCCTTGTTTTTATGTTTATTTTCATCACAAGTGAGAAAATAACCCAGGAAGAATACAAAGGAAACATGAAACAAAGGTTTAAAACTAACAACGGTAATGGGTGAACTGTTGCTTGAAATTTAGTTTCTGGGGACTCATTCCACATGTCCTGTGAATGAGCAGTCTTTTTTGGTGCGCCAAGGTCCAGAATTTCTCTCATACTGTTGAATTTAGTTCCTGATAAACCCTTTACGTTTGGTTAACTCAGAGGATAAATGGCATACGTAGGTGTCTTTGTGTACATCTGTGTTTGTGTGTTGAGGAAGTGGTGTTCAGATTTTGAAGTGCCTCTTCATATACAGGGATAAATGTGGGGCACATAGTTATACTAATGTAAAGCTAGGAGTGCATGTTTTTGAACAATGACATGAGTCCCACCTTAATAAAGTGACCCATTTACATCAAAGCCAACATCAGTGTACAGAGCACAATTAGGAGAGAGAGAGCAAGGAAAGAGGAGCGTACCTGCAGTTTTATGCAGGCAGAGTAAATGAAACAATGAACGCATATGGACACATTTGTGTCTTCAAATGTGAATCAGGAAGCAACCTTGGAGTTTGCTGGGCCTCCCCATTCATTCAGACAGGACACTCAAAACTTTATATGGGCAGCTTAGAAAGCCAGAAAAAGGCAGGAGATTATGTTTATTTAGGGGCACTGATTTTTTTTTCCTAAACTCATGCCAAAAGTAATGGTACTAATGAATTTCATGGACCCAAAACATTACTTGGCATGTAGTCAGGATCCATCTGGCCATTGGAAATCAGGCAGCCCCATATGCAAACACAATTTTCAAATGTGGGCAATGCATCGAAGGCTCTCGCTTCAAAGTAAATATCTAATGCTCTGTTTGATAGCAGTGAATTCACAAAAGAAACATGCTGCAAACTTTTATGTCGAGAATCTCCCTCCTGCAATTACAACTACTATGTGTTTTGCAATAGAATTTGAGCCCTTTTCAAGGTTTACTAAATCCTATGAAAGAAAAACAAATGCTATTCTGTAAGCTCCTTGAGGCCAAAAAGTGTCTTATTTATGTCTCCTATTACACATAGTGAAAAGCCTTGTTTTTTTTGTTTGTTTTTTGGTTTTGGGGTTTTTTTTTAAGACAGAGCCTCACATTGTCACTCAGGCTAGAGTGCAGTGGTGCAATCTCTGCCCACTGCAACCTCCACCCTCTGGGTTCAAGCGATTCTCTTGCCTCAGCCTCCCGAGTAGCTGGGATTACAGGCACCTGCCACCATGCCCAGCTAATATTTTGTATTTTTAGTAGAGACCGGGTTTGTATTTTTAGTAGAGACGGTTAACTCCTGACCTTGTGATGTGCCTGCCTTGGCCTCCCAAAGCGTTGAGATTACAGGCGTGAGTCACCGTGCCTGGCCAAGAAGGCTTTCTTGTAGTAGACACACTACAAATAAACACGGTCATGAATCAAAAGTGAAATTGATATGCTACTGAAAGATTCAGTGGAATGGTAGCTAAGATTTTTTGGATTAATCAGAAATTCCAGTGCATTTTTAATTGATTCATTTATTTCTTGATTCAACTAATATGTAACAAGCATCTACTCTGGGTCAACAAAAGTCCTAGGCACAGAACTGAGATTTTTTACCCAACTCTTATATTGTTCTCTTGGGTGACAGAGGTGGGAAAGATATTCTTTCTATATCAATGACTCCAGTTCGTTGACTTACTAGTCAATAAACAAGTTCATTATTATATAAATATTTTAGGTAAATTTGATAAATGTTGACAAACTGCATTTGAAAGAAATAATGCATCTGTAATATATTTGAGGTTTTATTGCTTTCACTCCTTGAGTCTGTGAAGACAGTAGAGACAGAAATACTTTTCTCAATATTCACTAGCAACCTATGCAAAATTATTATAGTAGTCTCACCCTCTTAAATCATCTTAGAACTATCAGTTTAGTAATAGTGTCAATAAAGTATATATTAATACAATAAGCTGCTAGTGAGATTATAGTGCTTTATGCACTCACTAACATTGTCATATGTATCCTTATAAGGTGCCTTATAAATAAGAAAATATGTTGTTTTGATTTGAAAGAGATGTTTTCCTCCTCATTTGGCTTTTCAAGTTCAAGAAAAGTACTCAGGTTTTAAGAAGTAAATTAAATAACTTCCAAGAATACTGAACAACAGGATTACAAAATGACTAATTAAAAGTCACCAATGAAAGCAGTTGATACGTATGTATTAGGTTGATGATAACTCAAGGGTATATTCAAGTAGTGTTTAATATTTGGCTCATTGGTGGTGGAACTTAGTCGTTGAGTTGATACACACCCTTTCTGTGATAGAGAGATAATCATTATATAGAAAATATCACAATCAAATGGGAAGACATAAAAACTAAAAAAAAAAAAAATCTCTTCAATGGGTTTATTATTGATTAACTATAGAGGTAGAAGTTTGCTCCACACTTTTTCAGGATCTATTGCTTCCAAAGCAGGAAAATAAATGGAGACTAAATATTTTAGGTATACAACCTTCTACTGGAAATCCAAGACAATAGTGTAAAAAACTGAACTGAATCCTTGGAAAATGCTTTAAAAGATACATTAATGCAAACTTTATTAAAGAATTGATTAACAAAAATTATAAGTATAGCTCTTGTAGATTTATGGTGTTAGAGTTGGAAATATTTCGGAAGCTATCTACATCTAAAATAGTCACTTTGTTATCAATGCAGGACTCTTTTCTGGTACTCTTTGAATCTGTGAAAAACATACAGATAAAAATACTTTTCTCAATGTTCACTAGTAACCCATGCAAAATTATCATTGTGGTCTCACTTTTGATGATATATGTCTAGTAACAAAAAATAACTATCAATAGCTCAGCTATAGCACATTCAAAACAAATTATATTTATGTCTTAAATTATTTGGGGTTTATCTAGAGCTTGTATTCTAGAGCCATCAAAAGTCTCAAGCACAAAATCCTGAAGAGGTAAAATTATACAGGTTTTAGAAAGCCTTAAATTTGATTTAAAATAACTTTATGTCTACACAAGGTTCACAATTGCTAGAGTTCTAGGTTGCTGTACTGTGCTGAATTTGCACAGTAATGATGGCCAATTACCCGAAAGAAAATGAGAAACAAACCATGTTGAGAATTGTTAAAACAGGTGTGGTCAGGAGAAGCAGGTTAGGTGCCCACCACTAGCCAGAAAAATCCTCGCTTGTCTTTGGAGAAAAGTTTTTGTTAATGTCTCTCAAGTCAAGTGTAAATATCTGCAAAATGGGAATTATAATGTTTAATTTTCTTGCAGAGTGATTGTGAAGAATACATGAGATAAAATTTGTAAAAATGCTTAGAATTGTTCAGTGATTGGTACAGGATCAAAATTCCAAAATCTGCCAATGAATGTAATTGAATAGTTGGGGTCTCATTTTTGCTATATCTGTTATAGATAGCATTAAAAGAGAAGAAATAAACTTTTATTATGGAAATTTTAATTGAACCTGATAAAAACATCTCTTTAACCAATGAGATATGTGAAAATTAATTAAATTTGTCAACTTCTCTTCTCTGGTTATGTTCACAATTTTTATTCATGTAGCATGGTTAAACTTTATTTCTGAGATCAAATGAAAGACTCTCTAAGTTTCTATCAACTGCTCACTCTAAATCCATCATTGTCCAATGTGTCAAAAAATGTAACTAAAATATAGTGTATCTCATAAAATAAATATATTATTATGTATTATAAATATTGTAAAATTTTTAAAAGAATAAATTTTAAAATGTATATTGTAAAACTTATATGAGCTTATAAAACTTCCATGGTAATCACGTTATATAAGTACTACAAATCTTATGTAGTACATAAAAAATTCGAATGAAAATTCAAGCCAACGGCATATATGTCATATTGTCATGTCATATTACAGTATAGGATAGTGTAGTATAGTATTATATTACATTACATTAATCACATTGTTTTCGGGATAGCTTTGCAATGAAAATCAGAAATGCTAAGACATACTGTCCGTACACTGAGCAAAACTGCATTTTTGTTTCTAGGATACATTTTCATACCACATAGAGAGAGAATTTATTCATTGAGTGCTAGATTTAAAATAATTTTCAGTTGATACTAGATGGAAAAACTGAAAAAATAATGCAGCAAAATAAGGTTGTTAAAGGTTTTACATGTGAAATTATAGTATTTACGGGTATTAAAAATCTACCAAGATTTTACCTTAAATAAGAATTTCTCTTAATCTTACTGATTAAAATTTCTTCCAGAGGGCGGAGCAAGATGGCCGAATAGGAACAGCTCCAGTCTCCAACTCCCAGCGCCAGCGACACAGAAGACCGGTGATTTCTGCATTTTCAACTGAGACTCCACCTCTGGGGACAGGGCACAGCTACACAACAACAACAACAACAACAACAAAGCAGCAGAAAACTCTGCAGACGCAAACGACTCTGTCTGACAGCTTTGAAGAGAGCAGTGGATCTCCCAACACGGAGGCTGAGATCTGAGAACGGACAGACTGCCTGCTCAAGTGGGTCCCTGACCCCTGAGTAGCCTAACTGGGAGACATCCCCCACTAGGGGCAGTCTGACACCCCACACCTCACAGGGTGGAGTATACCCCTGAGAGGAAGCTTCCAAAGCAAGAATCAGACAGGTACACTCGCTGTTCAGAAATATTCTATCTTCTGCAGCCTCTGCTGCTGATACCCAGGCAAACAGGGTCTGGAGTGGACCTCAAGCAATCTCCAACAGACCTACAGCTGAGGGTCCTGACTGTTAGAAGGAAAACTATCAAACAGGAAGGACACCTACACCAAAACCCCATCAGTACATCACCATCATCAAAGACCAGAGGCAGATAAAACCACAAAGATGGGGAAAAAGCAGGGCAGAAAAGCTGGAAATTCAAAAAATAAGAGCACATCTCCCCCGGCAAAGGAGCGCAGCTCATCGCCAGCAACGGATCAAAGCTGGACGGAAAATGACTTTGACGAGATGAGAGAAGAAGGCTTCAGTCCATCAAATTTCTTAGAGCTAAAGGAGGAATTACGTACCCAGCGCAAAGAAACTAAAAATCTTGAAAAAAAAGTGGAAGAATTGATGGCTAGAGTAATTAATGCAGAGAAGGTCATAAACGAAATGAAAGAGATGAAAACCATGACACGAGAAATACGTGACAAATGCACAAGCTTCAGTAACCGACTCGATCAACTGGAAGAAAGAGTATCAGCGATTGAGGATCAAATGAATGAAATGAAGCGAGAAGAGAAACCAAAAGAAAAAAGAAGAAAAAGAAATGAACAAAGCCTGCAAGAAGTATGGGATTACGTAAAAAGACCAAATCTACGTCTGATTGGGGTGCCTGAAAGTGAGGGGGAAAATGGAACCAAGTTGGAAAACACTCTTCAGGATATCATCCAGGAGAACTTCCCCAACCTAGTAGGGCAGGCCAACATTCAAATCCAGGAAATACAGAGAACGCCACAAAGATACTCCTCGAGAAGAGCAACTCCAAGACACATAATTGCCAGATTCACCAAAGTTGAAATGAAGGAAAAAATCTTAAGGGCAGCCAGAGAGAAAGGTCAGGTTACCCACAAAGGGAAGCCCATCAGACTCACAGCAGATCTCTCGGCAGAAACTCTCCAAGCCAGAAGAGAGTGGGGGCCAATATTCAACATTCTTAAAGAAAAGAATTTTAAACCCAGAATTTCATATCCAGCCAAACTAAGTTTCATAAGTGAAGGAGAAATAAAATCCTTTACAGATAAGCAAATGCTTAGAGATTTTGTCACCACTAGGCCTGCCTTACAAGAGACCCTGAAGGAAGCACTCAACATGGAAAGGAACAACCGGTACCAGCCATTGCAAAAACAGGCCAAAATGTAAAGACCATCGAGGCTAGGAAGAAACTGCATCAACTAACGAGCAAAATAACCAGTTAATATCATAATGGCAGGATCAAGTTCACACATAACAATCTTAACCTTAAATGTAAATGGACTAAATGCTCCAATTAAGAGACACAGACTGGCAAACTGGATAAAGAGTCAAGACCCATCAGTCTGCTGTATTCAGGAGACCCATCTCACACGCAGAGACATACATAGGCTCAAAATAAAGGGATGGAGGAAGATTTACGAAGCAAATGGAGAACAAAAAAAAGCAGGGGTTGCAATCCTAGTCTCTGATAAAACAGACTTTAAACCATCAAAGATCAAAAGAGACAAAAAAGGCCATTACATAATGGTCAAGGGATCAATTCAACAGGAAGAGCTAACTATCCTAAATATATATGCACCCAATACAGGAGCACCCAGATTCATAAAGCAAGTCCTTAGAGACTTACAAAGAGACTTAGACTCCCATACAATAATAATGGGAGACTTCAACACTCCACTGTCAACATTAGACAGATCAACGAGACAGAAAGTTAACAAGGATGTCCAGGAATTGAACTCATCTCTGCAGCAAGCAGACCTAATAGATATCTATAGAACTCTCCACCCCAAATCAACAGAATATACATTCTTCTCAGCACCACATTGTACTTACTCCAAAATTGACCATATAATTGGAAGTAAAGCACTCCTCAGCAAATGTACAAGAACAGAAATTATAACAAACTGTCTCTCAGACCACAGTGCAATCAAACTAGAACTCAGGACTAAGAAACTCAATCAAAACCGCTCAACTACATGGAAACTGAACAACCTGCTCCTGAATGACTACTGGGTACATAACGAAATGAAGGCAGAAATAAAGATGTTCTTTGAAACCAATGAGAACAAAGATACAACATACCAGAATCTCTGGGACACATTTAAAGCAGTGTGCAGAGGGAAATTTATAGCACTAAATGCCCACAAGAGAAAGCAGGAAAGATCAAAAATTGACACTCTAACATCGCAATTAAAAGAACTAGAGAAGCAAGAGCAAACACATTCCAAAGCTAGCAGAAGGCAAGAAATAACTAAGATCAGAGCAGAACTGAAGGAGATAGAGACACAAAAAACCCTCCAAAAAATCAATGAATCCAGGAGTTGGTTTTTTGAAAAGATCAACAAAATTGACAGACCACTAGCAAGACTAATAAAGAAGAAAAGAGAGAAGAATCAAATCGACGCAATTAAAAATGATAAAGGGGATATCACCACTGACCCCACAGAAATACAAACTACCATCAGAGAATACTATAAACACCTCTACGCAAATAAACTGGAAAACCTAGAAGAAATGGATAATTTCCTGGACACTTACACTCTTCCAAGACTAAACCAGGAAGAAGTTGAATCCCTGAATAGACCAATAGTAGGCTCTGAAATTGAGGCAATAATTAATAGCCTACCAACCAAAAAAAGTCCAGGACCAGATGGATTCACAGCTGAATTCTACCAGAGGTATAAGGAGGAGTTGGTACCATTCCTTCTGAAACTATTCCAATCAATAGAAAAAGAGGGAATCCTCCCTAACTCATTTTATGAGGCCAACATCATCCTGATACCAAAGCCTGGCAGAGACACAACAAAAAAAGAGAATTTTAGACCAATATCCCTGATGAACATCGATGCAAAAATCCTCAATAAAATACTGGCAAACCGGATTCAACAACACATCAAAAAGCTTATCCACCATGATCAAGTGGGCTTCATCCCTGGGATGCAAGGCTGGTTCAACATTCGCAAATCAATAAACATAATCCAGCATATAAACAGAACCAAAGACAAGAACCACATGATTATCTCAATAGATGCAGAAAAGGCTTTTGACAAAATTCAACAGCCCTTCATGCTAAAAACGCTCAATAAATTCGGTATTGATGGAACGTACCTCAAAATAATAAGAGCTATTTATGACAAACCCACAGCCAATATCATACTGAATGGGCAAAAACTGGAAAAATTCCCTTTGAAAACTGGCACAAGACAGGGATGCCCTCTCTCACCACTCCTATTCAACATAGTGTTGGAAGTTCTGGCTAGGGCAATTAGGCAAGAGAAAGAAATCAGGGGTATTCAGTTAGGAAAAGAAGAAGTCAAATTGTCCCTGTTTGCAGATGACATGATTGTATATTTAGAAAACCCCATTGTCTCAGCCCAAAATCTCCTTAAGCTGATAAGCAACTTCAGCAAAGTCTCAGGATACAAAATTAATGTGCAAAAATCACAAGCATTCTTATACACCAATAACAGACAAACACAGAGCCAAATCATGAATGAACTTCCATTCACAATTGCTTCAAAGAGAATCAAATACCTAGGAATCCAACTTACAAGGGATGTAAAGGACCTCTTCAAGGAGAACTACAAACCACTGCTCAGTGAAATCAAAGAGGACACAAACAAATGGAAGAACATACCATGCTCATGGATAGGAAGAATCAATATCGTGAAAATGGCCATACTGCCCAAGGTAATTTATAGATTCAATGCCATCCCCATCAAGCTACCAATGAGTTTCTTCACAGAATTGGAAAAAACTGCTTTAAAGTTCATATGGAACCAAAAAAGAGCCCGCATCTCCAAGACAATCCTAAGTCAAAAGAACAAAGCTGGAGGCATCACGCTACCTGACTTCAAACTATACTACAAGGCTACAGTAACCAAAACAGCATGGTACTGGTACCAAAACAGAGATATAGACCAATGGAACAGAACAGAGTCCTCAGAAATAATACCACACATCTACAGCCATCTGATCTTTGACAAACCTGAGAGAAACAAGAAATGGGGAAAGGATTCCCTATTTAATAAATGGTGCTGGGAAAATTGGCTAGCCATAAGTAGAAAGCTGAAACTGGATCCTTTCCTTACTCCTTATACGAAAATTAATTCAAGATGGATTAGAGACTTAAATGTTAGACCTAATACCATAAAAATCCTAGAGGAAAACCTAGGTAGTACCATTCAGGACATAGGCATGGGCAAAGACTTCATGTCTAAAACACCAAAAGCAACGGCAGCAAAAGCTAAAATTGACAAATGGGATCTAATTAAACTAAAGAGCTTCTGCACAGCAAAAGAAACTACCATCAGAGTGAACAGGCACCCTACAGAATGGGAGAAAATTTTTGCAATCTACTCATCTGACAAAGGGCTAATATCCAGAACCTACAAAGAACTCCAACAAATTTACAAGAAAAAAACAAACAACCCCATCAAAAAGTGGGCAAAGGATATGAACAGACATTTCTCAAAAGAGGACATTCATACAGCCAACAGACATATGAAAAAATGCTCATCATCACTGGCCATCAGAGAAATGCAAATCAAAACCACAATGAGATACCATCTCACACCAGTTAGAATGGCGATCATTAAAAAGTCAGGAAACAACAGGTGCTGGAGAGGATGTGGAGAAATAGGAACACTTTTACACTGTTGGTGGGATTGTAAACTAGTTCAACCATTATGGAAAACAGTATGGCGATTCCTCAAGGATCTAGAACTAGATGTACCATATGACCCAGCCATCCCATTACTGGGGATATACCCAAAGGATTATAAATTATGCTGCTATAAAGACACATGCACACGTATGTTTATTGCAGCACTATTCACAATAGCAAAGACTTGGAATCAACCCAAATGTCCATCAGTGACAGATTGGATTAAGAAAATGTGGCACATATACACCATGGAATACTATGCAGCCATAAAAAAGGATGAGTTTGCGTCCTTTGTAGGGACATGGATGCAGCTGGAAACCATCATTCTTAGCAAACTATCACAAGAACAGAAAACCAAACACCGCATGTTCTCACTCATAGGTGGGAACTGAACAACGAGATCACTTGGACTCAGGAAGGGGAACATCACACACCGGGGCCTATCATGGGGAGGGGGGAGGGGGGAGGGATTGCATTGGGAGTTATACCTGATGTAAATGACGAGTTGATGGGTGCAGCAGACTAACATGTCACAAGTATACATATGTAACAAACCTGCATGTTATGCACATGTACCCTACAACTTAAAGTATAATAATAATAAGTAAATTAAAAAAAAAAAAAAAAATTTCTTCCATTCAAATTTATAAAAATAATCCTACATTAGGATATTAAATCTCTTTCAGATAAATTATGCATGAGAAATCTGATCAGATACATTAGGAACTGAGAATGTTGATTATCCTATAATCTCTACATATTCATTTCTAATAAGGGGTAATTCCATTTAATGTAGTGATCCTTTTCCAGTTGGAGATTTGAATTTGATAACTCAGTGCTTACATTAATTCCAACATTTATGTGCAAGCATATTGATTCATTTGTGTAGTGGTGGTATTGCCTGCTTCAGGGGGCTCTTACATCAATCCTTTTTTAAAAAACAAGCTATGGAAATGATAATGAGTATTGTTACTTTGTCATTTGAACATTGCTGTTTCCATTGACGTTGGAGGTTAGAGCCAAAGCGCATTTAAAAAAGGCCATATCCACTTTTGTAAGCATATTAACATTGTGAGATCCCTCCTGGAGATTTTAGAGGATTGTGTGTTAAGAGGAGGTTAAACTCATTTGAAAAGCTTTGACAAACTTCTGCTTGGTTTTTAATCACTGTAATTTTGGCAAGTTGAATAAAAGTATGTTTTGCAGTGGGCTCATAACACCTCTGACAAATTTACTGTCTTTAGCAAGACATAGTTTGTCAGAACTATGACTCAGGCCTTCCCAGAAAAGGTGGGAAGGAAAGGATGGAATCGGGGATATGAGGAGGGTGGGACATAGAAGGGGAGCAGAAGAGAAGAGGCAGGCACCAGGAGGAAGAAGCATCCCTTTGCTAATCACCCATCACAAGCAATGAAATTCCTCAGGCTAGGAGCCAGCCAGGTGCATTTCAAAGAGAAGAGTTGGAGGGAGAAAGTGTCACTCAAGGCAGATATTTATGAAAGATGACAGTTTGCAAATATCTCAATCTTGCACAAGGCTGTGCCCGTGACACAAAGGAGTGCAGTGAAATTGGACGAGTCAGCAGCCAACATTTATTTCATCAGGACCTGTCCAGCCTCTGCTGACGGTTTCATAGTCTGGGGAGAGCGGGCATCAGTGGGGCTCATTCTGCCGGTTACTCTCAGTCAGTTTGCATGGATCCGTCCAAAATGTTCTAATAAATATGTAAAGAAGGATAAAAAGAAGAATTTAGAAAAGCTCTGTTTGCAGAACTAGCACACGATTGAATTACCTTTTTAGCTATGCCAAAGAGGAGGCTTAGTAATTACAGAAATATTGATTGCTCCTCCTGCCGGTTGACAGGGAGACAGGCCTGTGTCCTGCCAGTGTGGAGACCTTCACCCCAGTACAAATGCCCTGCAGGTCCAGGGACTTAAGAGGGGATCCCCTGTGATGCTCTGCCCCATGACAGCAGCCTCACCACCTCTGATATATTGAGACGAGTGAGCTTTGTTAGACATAGAAGTCTATATTTCTTCCCCAAGGGATAAAATACTAGACACATTGGACTGAACAAATGCTAAAATAAATACCGGGGGTAGAGATCTTCAATACTATTTATATCAAGCTGGAATTCAGCAGAGACATCAGAAAGAAATAGGCTTTTGGGGGCAAGCAGGCTGTTTTTGACATTACAGTATATCAGAGGTCACTACCCGGCCAAACTCAACTAGCAGATGTGTTTAGTTTGTTATTCAAAATGCTTTTCATGCACATCTTTCCTATGTCATCATTAAATATCAGGAGATTTTAGGTTCAAATCTTAATTTTAGGCTTCCCTGGGAGAAAAAAAAAAATCTAATAAGACAACATTGGGTGCATAATATTTTGGCCACAACTTGGAAGAACTGAGAAACAGCCGCTGTCTTTAAAAGATGTGTCATTCCCCACTTGCTCTATCTTTCCTGAAAATCAGTGCTGAGGATCAGTTGTCCTTTACCATGAAATTTGTATCTTTTCTCATTTACTCTAGGTTTTATTTCACTTACTTATATTACCCATGTGTTAAGCATTTGAGTTTTGACCACAGAAAACAAACACACTAGCTCTGCCATTTGGATGAGTTGCAATCCCTCAGCTTCCTGATCTTTGAAATAAGATTAAGGCTGATCGTTTCATATGGTTGTTCACAAAGATTAGAGATACGGAACTGGAAAAGCTCAGGACAGTGGTGGGCAGATACTAGACATTAAATAAATGCTAGTTTCATTATTCTTCCCCTCTACTCCCCAGTCTTCTTAGAAGGACTCATCGGTAATTAAAAGGGAAAAAACATTATTTCATTTTGAGAGATAAGTGTAGATAAGCAGTCTGCTTACCTAGATGTGGTATTTTAAAAGCTGCCCATACATTTTTGTGAGTCTTAAATCATCATAGCATTTCGTAAGCATCAGGCTATCACAGCAGTTCTCAGAGTTGAGGGTCAATCAAAATCACCTGGAGGCCTCATTACAGCACAAAAACATTCCCAGAGTTTCTTATCCAGTAGATCCAAGGTGGGGCCCTGAGAATGTGTGTGTCTAATGGGTTTACAGGTAAGGCTGATGCTTTGAGAAGCACCTACTACTAAATTAGGGCTGGAATTCTAAAAGCCGGAAAAGAAGACATGTGTTATACCCATTGCCTGCAGCAAAGACAAGTGAGGGACAATTGTTTTGTTGTTTGTTCTTAACAATTGTAACAAAGTCAAATTATTTGATCCCAGGAGTTTTTCTTTCTAGGCAATAGAATGGTTAAAGATCATGAAATGAGATAATGTATATTAGATAAATGTAAATCTAGGGAGCCTGACCACTACAACCTGAGATTTTGAGTTCTTCTACATCCTCAAGAAGGAGCACAGTAGGGACACACACTCGTAAATGCCAGCTGATGTGTTACTCTTGTTATTATCAGTATTCAGTATTTGGGTTAAGATGGTCATTAGTTTCTCCCTATAGGTAACTCTATAACTGTTAGCATTAGCCACCTGAACTGTGTTTGGGGGAGATTCCAGTATGTTTAGTTATTCAGATAACTGTGTCACAACAGCACATTTCTAAGGATGCCAGACTTCTCTGTGTATTCCTCCTAGCAAAGTCAGCTGCAGATGGAGGTAGATTACCTTTACACAAGGCCCTGCTTCTACTTAGGCTTTCTGCCATTTTATCAAAATAAAAGTTCAATTCAATTAAATGCCATTTTCTTCCTTCATTTATACTTTGCATTTCTCAGAATCTTGAAAAATTAAAAACAAATTTGCTGTAATGCAGTTCTTGTTTCAGTCACGCAAAATTCAGTTTCATGTTTCCACCGTTTTGAACAATTTGGGGTCATCCCTGAATGCATGAAATTAAGCAAGTGTGCTGTGAGAGTTATCACTCACTGGTAGCTAGCAGACAGTTGCGCAGACTCATGCACAGGCAAGTGTTCTATCACCCCGCTTCTCAGCAATTTGGGATGAAGAGGAATCTGGGTCACTTTTTAATTATTATTATTTTTAAATTTTGCTTTCCATGTTTTTGCCTTTTAGCATAACTCCTCTCTTCTGTGGAGTCAATGTGGCCTCTGGAGCCTCTAGGCTATATCATGTTAGGGACAATATTAAAATATGCATATATCTAACCATATTCTCCAGAAGAAATACAGTTAATTGGCAAAATTTGTTTAATTGGGGCACAGGAGGAGACCATTGCGTGGAACTGAGCTCCTGCACTAGGCCCCAATAGACCAAACCAAAATGGAGCCACTCATGCTAAATGCCACATGATCCAACTGAAGCTTTAAGGAAGTAGATAGATCCCTAAACAAATAGTTTCCTTGAAAACAGGAGACTCCAGTCTACCTGAGTCCAAGTATTAAGAAAGTTCTGTCTGCTTTAACCCTTACCAAAAAAACTGAAGTAATTTGATGTTAACCAATCAGCTTTTGTTTTCTATTATTCTGTTTCCTTGTTCCCCCCTTACAAACTTCACTGTTCTGCCACTGCCCCGTGAGAGGTCTCATTCTATTTTGTAGAATGGAGGCTGTCCTGAATTATAAATTCTGCATAAAAGCCATTTATATCTAAATTTGTTGCAATTTTGTCTTTTGAGAGGGGTGAAGAAGAATCTGAGTCACTTTATTATTATTATTATTATTAGTAGTAGTAGTAGTAGTAGTAGTAGTAGTAGTAGTAGTAGTAGTATTTTGCGTTCCATCTGGTCACCCTCTAGCACAAACCCTCTATGGAGTAAGTGCAGCCCCTGTGGCTGTTATGCAACATCATACTTGGGACAATAGTAAAATAAATATAAGTATGCCCACATTATCAAAATAGAAATGTAATTATTTTGCAATAATTGTTTAATGCAGGGAGAGAAATTGAGATACTCAAAAGTCTGAAAAAGAATATTAAATCTTAACATTCAGAAGGCTAGCAGACTTGCGGAAGGGTCTGTAGGTGATATCTCCTCTTTTCTACTTACAAATACAAATTTAACTGAACTGTAGCAGGAGGAAGTGTTTTCCACTTACCTTTCTATCACTATCTATCATCAATACCTCAAATGTCTTCCATCTCAGACTCAGAAGCAGCACACATCTCTTCAACTTACTTTCCATGGGAAATAGCATAGTGAGATAGCCATAACTGACTGAAGGGGAGGCCAGGATACGACAATGAACCAAGCAGCCATATACAGAGCTAGAATTCCTCTTCTATGGAAGAAGGGGAACATAAATTTTGTAGATAGCTGGGCATTCCTTCTTGATAGATGGGTAGCCTTGAGAAGTGGGGACCTCTGGATGATCAAACTGAGGTTGGTCAGGTTGTTAGGGGATCCCAGCCTCAGCAGGTCAATAACTTCTCCAACCCTAAAATTATTTTATTCTCTAAGAAAAATACCAACATAAAGTAGCCTTCCCAGAGTTTTAATATGAGGCTTTAAAAAAATTCCTTCTGCTTCCTTTCCTGATTTTTGAAACTTCTTTTACTTCTGCTACTGCCCAATTACTCTGGGATCTGGAGTCCCTGAGCACAGACTTTTCTAATGGCAAGTATACACAACACCATTTAAAATATTTTCTACATACGACCAGTATATAGGAATGTGAAAAATGGTGGTGTGTATCATTTGAAATCTTGTTTGTATCATGTCTGTATTTTGCTCAACATAACCCCAATGGGCCAGTGTTTTTAGGTATAAACCAATTTATAGACACCAGGCCAACATCTACATTCCTTCATTCAAGAACAAGAAAAATCTGTGGTCAGCACGTTTTTCAGGGTCACTCCTCATCCCTCTACAATATCAATGTTGTAGTCTATTGGCCTTATATCTTTCGAAGTTGTGCTTTGTTCAGGTTATTCCTTAAGGGCTAATCCAAATAACAGACTCTTGAGTGCTTCCATCATCATGGTAGCCAGGAATTACTATTTTCGCTAAGTGCTTCATTTCAATTACATTATATATGTGGGATAAACATTCGTGGAAACTCAAATTTATCAAGAAATCCATACACTCATCAACAAATTCCTAATATATTATGTTAATTCAGAGCTCTTTATATGAACTCAGGGAGATCCGGGTTCAAAACCCGATACCACTACTTGTTAACTGTGTATTCTTGGACAAGTTACTTAAATTTTCTTACCCTCATTTCTCTTATAAATAGTGGAAGACACAAATAGAATCTATATGATAGAGTAGCAGTAAAGATCAGCTGATATTATGTATGATTCCTTGATCGATATTAAACACTTGATAAATTTGACTATTTTTACTTACTTCATGTATCATTCATTTCTCTCTCCTTATGTATACTTACCCATACATTCATACTGATTGTGAAAGTTGTTTGTTTCTCTTTTATTTTTATTTTATTGAGTAGAGAAGGACCTTAAAAGTTACATATTCAAAATAAGTCCAATATTAGGATGTTCTCTATGGTGCCATCCAGCCACTGCAAGCACCACCCATGAAAAACAAACACATTTTTCCATTTTACTGTGTCAGCAGGGAAACCTTTTCATGTTCAATCTGCCTGTTCAAGGCTTACCCTTTGGAGCTGCCCAGGAGAACTATGGTATTGTATCATTTAGCAGTAATTGAGATATTAAATGCCAATAGTTCTCTTACTGGGGCTCAATAACATTGTATCTTCATACAATTACATTTTCCTTTTATTAATCAATTTTATTTTAAGTTCCAGGGTACATATGCAGGATATGCAAGTTTGACATAAGTAAATGTGTGCCATGGTGATTTCCTACACAGATCAACCTGTATTTAGTTCATTTTCACATTGCTATAAAGACATACCAGAGACTGCATAATTTATAAAGAAAAAAGGTTTAATTGATGCACAGTTCCACAGGGCTGGAGAGGCCTCAGGAAACTTAAAATAATGGTGGAAGGGAAAGAGGCACATCTTACATGGCAGCAAGCAAGAGTGTGGCCAGCAAAGGGGGAAGAACCCCTTATAAAATCATCAGATCTCTTAAGAACTCACTCATTATCATGACGACAGCATGGGGGAAAGCGCCCCCGTGATTTAATTACCCCCTACTAGGTATCTCCCTAGACACTTGGTGATTATAGGGATTATAATTCAAGATAAGATTTGGGTGGGGACAAAAAGCCTAACCATATCACAAACCATCACCTAGGTATTAAGCCCAACATCCATTAACTATTCTTCTGATGCTCTCCCTCCCTCCACCCCCACAACAGGCCACATTGTTGATTCCTCTAATGTGTCCATGTGTTCTCATCATTCTGCTCTCACTTACAGGTGAGAACATGCAGTGTTTGGCTTTCTGTTCCTGTGTTAGTTTGCTGAAAGTAACGGCTTTCAGCTCCATCCATGACCCTGCAAAGAACATGATCTCGTTCCTTTTATGGCTGCATAGTATTCCATGGTATACATGTACTACTTTTTAAAAAATCTAGTCTATCATTGATTGCCTTTTGGATTGATTCCATGTCTTTGCTATTGTTATTGGTGCTGTAATGAACATACATGTGCATGTATCTTTATAATGAAATGATTTATATTTCTTTAGGTAGATACCCAGTAAAGGGATTGCTGGGTCAAATGGTATTTCTGCTTCTAGGTCTTTAAGGAATCACCACACTGTCTTCCACAATGTTTGAACTAATTTACATTCCCACCAACAATGTAAAAGTGTTCTTTTTCTCCACAATCTCGCCAGCATCTGTTGTTTATTGACTTTTTAATAATCACCATTCTGACTGGCGTGAGATGGTATCTCATCGTGGTTTTAATTTGGATTTCTCTAATGACTAGTGATGTTTAGCTTTTTGTTGGCTGCATGAATGTCTTCTTTGGAGAAGTGTCTGTTCATGTCCTTTGCTCACTTTTTAATGGGGTCGTTTGTTTTTTACTTGTAAATTTGTTCAAGTTCCTCATAAACTTCGGATCTTAGACTTTTGTCAGATGGATAGATTGCACAAATGCTCTCCCATTCTGTAGGTTGTTTGTTCACTCTGATGATCATGTTTTTTGCTGTGCAGAAGCCAAGTTATTCATCACTGTGATCACCTCCACTGGAGAAACTCAAGTTCACTGGTATTTCCCAAAGTACAAAGAACAGAACACAGCCCAATGTATCAAATAGACACAGATTATTGCAAAATACTAGTGTATCTGTTCCATCACTGTAAGTACTATTATTTCCAGTTTTAAGTAATTTAAGACTTCATTAGTAAATGCAAGCCCTCATACTATATGTAGGTCTATAATTAAAGTCAATAAAAAAAAATCTCTAATCACCCTCATAAACCACAAGCAAGCATAGTAGTTACCACAGCAAAATCTTTCTTTATAACCCTTTTTCTCCTCCCAATAATCATTTTAATACTTCATAACCATACTTCTCCTCCCAATAATCATTTTAACACATAAGCCTCTAATTATTCTGTTATAAAATAAAATAATACTATCTACATCAAAGCACTAGTGAAAATCTAAATAAAATTAGGCATGTAAAATATTTAATAGAAGGTTCTATATTTTTTACTATGTTGCTTTGGTTAAACTTGTATACTTTCATTTTGTACATAGGTTTTAAACCTAAAATATATCCCCCATTATGTATCATTTTTCAAAATAACTCTACTGAAGTATAATTAACATGTAATGTTTAAGGTGAAAAATTTAATACATTTCAACATATGTACACACGAATGAAAGCATCACCACAAATAAGATAATGAGCATATCCATCACATCCAAAAGTTTTCTCTTGCCCCTTGATATGGTTTGACTCTGTGTCCCCGCGCAAATCTTGAATTGAAATCCTCATGTGTTGAGGGAAGAGCCTGTAATCTCCATGTGTTGAGGGAGGGAGGTGATTGGTTTATGGAGGCAATTCGCCCATACTGTTCTTGTGATAGCAATTGTGTCCTCATGAGATCTGATGACTTTATAAGGGGCTCTTCCCCATTTCCTTTCCCTTCTCTCTCTTACCATGTTGTGAAGAAGGTGCCTGCCTCCCCTTCTCTCATGATTGTAAGTTTTCTGAGGCCTCCTCTTCCATGTGGAACTGAGTCAATTAAACCCCTTTCCTTTATAAATTACCCAGTCTCAGGTATTTCTTTGTAGCAGTGTGAAAACAGACTATTACACCCCCTTACAACATTCACATGTTTTCATTTATCTTAGAAAAATTTCTAAGATGAGAATGGCTGGGTTATATGGTGCATCTATCTGTAACATTTATTTTAAGAAATTACTGAGATATTTTTCCAAGAGTTTGTATCATTTCTGTGTATCAAAGTCCATTTTTGTAGACGAATATCAAATTGTCAGCAACATTTACTGAAATAATAATTTTCTTGATTGTTTTTTCACTTTTATCAAGAATTAATTGACCATATATGCACATCTATTTTGAAACTCATCATTATGTTTCATTAATCTAATTCTGTATCATGACACCAATACCACACAGTTTTTATTATCTTAGATTTATAATCAGTCATGAAGTCAAACACTGTAAGTCCTTCAACTTTGTTTTCTTCTTAGGTTATTTTGACCTTTACATTTCCTGTGAATTTTAGAATTGACTTGCCAATTTTCACACACACACAAAAAATTCAAGCCAGCTAGGATTTTGATTAGGACTGAACATCAATCTATAAGTGCATATGGGGATAATTGACATCTTAACAATATCAAGTACTCTGAACCATGAACATGGTATAACTCTCCATACATTTAGATATTGTTCTATTTCTCTCAGCAATATTTTGTAGTTTTCAGTATCTAGCCCTTGAGCAAATTCATTATCTATAATTTTTAAATCTGTTTATGCTTTTATAAATGGTATTGTTTTCTACATTTTAATTTGCAATTATCTTGTGTTAGTATTAACATATGAATTTATAATTAATCTATAATTGATCTTATATCCTCTAACTAAATATATATATTATAGTAGTTTTTTCCTAGATTCTATAGGACTTCCTATGTAGACACTCATATTGTCTGGGAATAAAGTGAGTCTTACTTCTTCCTTTGCAATTTGAAAACCTTTTCTCTATTTTTCTTGCCGTATTGTACAGATGAGTAACCTTCAATCTATTATTGAATGAAAGTTGTGAGAACAAACCTACCTGTCTTTTTTTTTTCCAAATCTTCAAGTGAAAGTATTCACCTTCCACTGTTAAGTATAATGCCAGCTACATGTTTATTCACAGGTATACTCCATCAGACTAAGTTTATTTCTTTCTGGTTTGTTTAGAGATTATAACAGTAATGAATGTGATATTTTGCCAAATTCCTGTCATCATTGATTGAGATGTGCATCAGATTAGCTTGTTAATATTGTGTATTACATTGATTAATTAATTTTTTGAAAGTTAACTAAAGTAGGAAGCCTAGGAAAAACATCATTATTTATTATCCTATTTATTTGGTGTATTTAACTTTTTAAAAATATGTTTAGAATTTTTGTATCCATATTTTTGTGACTTTTTTGTTCATAGTTTTTTTTTCCTTCTTTCCTTTTTTGCTTTTCTCTTTTTTGTTTGAGACAGCTTTGTCTATATTTTGTATCAGGGATATATGATCTTCATAGAATAAGTTGAGACATATTCTCTCCTCTTTAATATTCTGGAGGTGTGTATGCAGAATTTGTATTATTTCTTACTTAAAAGCCATATATTTTCCAAAATTTTTGAAGCTACCTGGGTTTGGAGTTTTCTTTGTGGGAAGTTTTTGTTTGTTTTCCTTTTGCTTTTATTAAAAATTGATTTTCCGTAACAGATACAGGGAAATTCAGGTTACATATTTCTGTTTGAGTGAACTTGGTTGTTAATGTCTTTCAAAACGTTTACCCACTTCACATAAATTGTCAAATTTATTGGCAAAATGTTGTACATATTGTTCTCTTATTATTTTTTTAAATCTCTAAACTCCATAGTATCTGTCTACCTTTTGTGTTTCTAATATTGCCAATTTGTGTCTTCTTGCTATTTTCCTCATCACTCTAGGTAGAGATTAACCAGACCTGACTTTCATTTCTCTCATTTTTCTCTATTGTTTCCCTGTTTTATTTCATTAATTTCTACTCTGATCCATACTGTTTCGTTTCTTCTGCTCCTGGGCTTTATTTACTTTTCTTTTTATAGTTTCTTAAGGTCAAGCTAATATCACTAAGCTTAGACTTCTTTTATTTTCCAGCAAAGTTGTTTAGGGCTATAAGTTCTCCTCAAATGCTACTTTAGCTGTATCTCAAACTTTTTTTTATATCTTCTGTTTGCATTTTCATGCTAATAAAAATACATTCTAATTTCTCTTTTAATTTTTTCTTATAGCAATGTGTTACCTAGCTCCCAAATATTTGGAGATTTTTAAATATATCTCTCTATTATTGATTTTGGATTTAATGCCATGATGTTCAGATAACCTATTTGATATGACATAAATTCTTTTAAATTTAAAGCTTGTTTTAAGGCCTAGAATATGGTCTATCCCGGTGAGTGTACCATGTACATTTCAAAAGAATGTGCATTCTGCTGTTGTTGGGTGGAAATATTTTGTAAATATTAATTTGATCTATTTGGTTGATTATGTTATTTAAATCTTTATTACTCCTGATGTTATGGCTGCTTATTCTATAAATTATTACATGGATGGTACTGAATTATCTGACAATAGTTTTACATTTGTCTACTTTTCTTAGCAATTTTATCAGTTTTTCTTCATGTGTTTTGAAATCTGTTATTAGATACATTATATGCACTTGATGAATCAACAGATTTATTATTATGAATTTACCTTTTTATGCCTGAACATATTTTTTGCACGAAATACACTTTTTCTGATATTAATATAGCCACTCCAATTTTTCTTAGAAATCACAGCATGTTAGAAAAGGTTTTATTGAGATATAATTCATGTAGCATAAAGCTTATCATTTTAAAATATATAATTCACTGGGTTTTAACTTATACTTGTGTGACCCTCACCACATCTAATTTTAGAACATTTTCATCACCCTAAAAGAAACCAGTATGCATTGGCAGCCACTCCCTCCTCCTCCTCCTTCCAGCCCCCGACATCCACTAATCTCCCCACAGGAGTGTTGGTCCTTGTTCACTCTAATCCTTTCAGATGCTCTGCCCCCTGCCTTGAGTACACATTCTTCACAGATGTGTGCTAATTTGTACTCACCTGAATACTCAGAAGGAGGCTTTGACAGCACAGAAGTAAGGATTTACCTCTCTGGATGGTAGGACTAGATGGTCACAGCTTATAATTGCCCAACAAGTGAGGACACTGGCACAACATGCCACCCATGCTGCACACATCCTGCCTTTTCAACCACCTAGAAGTGACAAGGGCTCTTCAAAAATGTTCAGATCATCATTTTAAAAAAGTTCATACACAAAACATTCATATGAGGCAAGAGAAACAGGAAAAAAGAACAATTGTCTCCAACACATGATGTCAAGAACTTGTTAAAGATCTTGATTCAAATAATCAGCATTTTATCAAATACAAAAAAAAAAAATACCCTAGAATATCCAGTTTCCATGTCTCTTGGCTATGACCACCCCTCACTGTGTCTTTAAAAAGTTTAGATTCAGTAAGATATTTGTGGTCTGGCAAATATGGAGACCTCTGCCTCACCCCTCCCCTGCCTCTCTTTGCTGGTGATGGTGAATCCATTCAATAAAAGGTTGCAGAGTTAAAATTAGATCTATTGATGAAGATCGTCCCACTCAACCTCAGGCAGGTTTTCACTCCTTATTCACTCACCTTTTTATTTAACTATATTGGTCAACATATAAATATCCACAAGGTTTCACGAGCCCTCAACATTTAATAATACCAGGGTAGGGTTCTTTTAGCTCATCTTATACTCCCTTTAAAGCATATATCCCAAGCCCATAGGTTGAAATTTGTTAAATGGCATGCAGGGATTGGCATCCCTTACCTATTTCCATTTAATAAATCCATAACTGGGTTAATACACCTATACGTTGGTCAGAAATCCAACAAATTCTAGGCTTTTGTAGCAGAAGGCTTTCTTTCTCAACTTGCTCTGAACAAAACATCAGCCCATAGTCACAGATTTTCTATGGTGTTATGGAAAGGCTTGTGTCTCTCTAAGTTATACACATGCATTACAACTATCTAGTATATCTCACCACTGTACTTTCAATCTATGTTCACCTCTAGCTCCCAATTTCTTCCAGGGAATTCTTTTTAGAATGCCTCATTTTAACGACAAGCTAAATAAAAAGCATGCCTTCATGTAGAAAGTATAATAGATTAATTATTCCTACATGTGTGAAGTTGTAACATCTAATGTGGTAATTATTCCACATTGTATAAACAACGTTAACTGGTTGATATCTGTAAGACAATTGAAATGCTGATTGGTATCCAAGAAGTCACCTAACGAGACCCATCTTATGCTATTGACTTTTTCTCACATGTTAATGAAGTTCAAACTATCTTTTGGTGTATATCAAATAAAATATCTGAGACACACGCAAATATTGGTCCCACTTATGTTGTATTGATAAGTCACAGACCTTTAAAAAATAAGTAACTTTGCATTGAGTTATTTGAATTCTTGGTTCTTTTAAGTGAATTTTAATTATTGCTATTATAATTCAGTCATAGACATAAAATTATATTGATTCCTGGACTTACTCACTTATAGCCTTATTTGAGGTAGAAGAAACTTTAGTTGTATTTTTAGATGTTTGAACTTTCCAAAGAGAAAAATGAGGACCAAAGATGTTGAGTAATTTGGCCAAGATCACAAAGACAGTTCATTTAAGAGGTAGGTGTGTTTGAGCTCAAGGAACTGAAATGCAAGAAGAGTATGCATTGTTGACACATAATTTCAACGGGGTCTTTGGAAATGTTTATAAATATGAGCCCAAAGACAAAGACTAACACTTATTTTGTAACCATTCATTGATATTTTAAGTTGTTTAAAAAGGAAAAATATCTGTAAGTGATATAAAGAATTGTCCTCAAATTAATATATTATATTTAAAGATGAAGCCATCAGTTCTCCGAAACATGACTGAATTATTAGGAAGGAAGGGTGACACATCAGGCAAAATGCTGGGAACTACAATATTCCACTATGCCTGCATTCAACTTTAAAGTGCCTGTACAACCTCTGTGGAGCTAAGGAATAAAGGGCATACATTCAAAGTAAAGCTGTGGCAAAATTGTTCTGATTATCAGAAAACGAAGCAATGCAAAATAAATATTTGGAGCCATAATAAATATAATATTTTGAACACTGCTTCTTTTAGTTGGCTTTTTTATTTGATCAACCACAAAGACTTTTGTTTTGCTGAGTGGGATCTGTAAGTTTGGAAACTGAGCTGATTTGCCTGAGCCAACAGAGGATGCTTAACATGGGAACTTTCCAAAATACTTGCATATGAAAGAGACTACAACCAAATTGACAAGCTTAATATGTACATATAGGCAGCAATATTTGGGGGTGGCAGGATGGCAGATGACAAGATGTTAGTTTAGTGTTTAGTTTTACTTAAATGGGATGCTACTATACCATCTTCTCTGAGACATGTTTGTCTTATTTTAAAATATCCCTTGGCTTATTTTGACAAAAAAAGGTTCATATATGCCTCATGCTTTTTAGTTGCTACAGTGTATTCCATGATAATGATGTATTATTATTACTGAAGAAATTTGCTTTTGATTTCTTTTTTAGATTGTGTCCAAATTCTACTATTACAAAGATATAAGGACGTATTTATCTAAGACAATTTCTTTGAAGTAGTATTGCTTAGTCCAACAGCACACAACTTGAGAGTTTCAACACATACTGCTAAATTGTCATCAAAAAATTAAATTGTTACAATCCAATTGTCAGCTTTTCTACAATATTACCCACATTTGACATTAACCTTTCTTCTTTCGTTTTGTTCGTTCTTCTTATGGAGAAACAGAAAGAAGCTATTTTATTTTGTATGTTCCTGATTGTCAGCGGGACTGAGTGTCTTCTCATGTATGTCTCAGCTATTTGTATTTCCTCTTCTGAAAATTGCATTTTATTTCCTTTCTTTCTACTTCTCTAGTGATTAACAGGATATTTGTATATATTCAAGATATGTTAATAAATTAATTTTTTGCCTGATTTTGAATTTGAAGGTATCTTTTTCACGAAGAGGATGTTCAGTTATATTTAGTCAAAACAGGAAGTTTTATTCAAGGGACTTCCAAGTTTTATGTCCTATTTAGAAAGATCTTTCTAATATAGAATAATTGTAACACTTCATAATCTTTCAAATTTAGTTATTTGGTCTATATTGAATTTATTTTACATACATTTTGTGATATAAGTCTAATGTTATTTATATCATAGAGATGGAAACTGGCACAGCATCCACTGTGAATAGTTCACCTTTCCCCACTCTTGAGATTGAAACAAAAACTACATTTCCTATTTTATCTCATTGACAAAATTGTCCCTTTCCTTCCAACATTACCTATTTGACTATAGTTTTTCAAAATTTGTATTGCTTTCAAAATAGTCCTGTATGTATTAGCGCCATTTTTTATTTAAGATACATTTTATATTCAACATTTTATTAAAATATTCTATTGGGAGCTACATTTAAAACCAAGTATCAACAGGGCACCATGGCTCATGCCTGTAATCCCAGCACTTTGGGAGGCAGAGGCGGGTGGATCACAAGGTCAGGACATGGTGAAACACTGTCTCTACTAAAGATACAAAAAATTAGCCAGGCATGGTGGCAGGTGCCTGTAATCCCAGCTACTCGGGCAGCTAAGACAGGAGAATTACCTGAACCCAGGAGGCGGAGGTTGCAGTGAGCCAGGATCGCACTATTGCACTCCAGCCTGGGTGACAGGGCAAGATTCCATCTAAAAAAAAATAAAAACAAAAACAAAAAACAAGCACCTTGCAGGAATGGCTCAGGCCACACAGGTTACTCTTTCTCAAATTTATATGCATAAAATGGTGAAATTAATAGCACAAGACTCATGGAAAATATTACGAGTATAAACTGAGTGCTGTATGACCACACTTAAAGGTGCCTAGTATATAGTTAACTAACACTATTTTCATTATTATTCCAATTTTCTCTCATTAAAAAACATGAAATGTATCTCCATTTGCTTACCTGTTTAGTAATTCATTAACATTTATTTCATTTCTAGGTCCTGAACACTTTCATTAGTTTCATTTATAGAGAGTTATATATGTGGATGTGATTGTCTTCCCATTTTCCTGCTGTATGTTGGTACAATACAGAAAGAACTATTGATATGTTTACCTTGTGCAGAGCACCAAACTCTCTTCTTGACTTTTTTTGTTTCTGTTGTATTAAATTTGGTTCCAATTTTATATAGATATCAGATAATCTACAAATATTTTTTACTCTTTCTTTATAATATTTAAACATCATCTTTCTTTTCCTTTTCTTATTTTATTGTGTAAGGTATCTGTAACAGTGCTGAGTAATAGTGGAGCTAACAAGCATCCTTATGTAATTTCTGGATCTAGGGGCTATGCCCCATGTGTACATTAAAACATTTAAAAATATACTGTCAAATTAATGAAACAAGAAATCACATAAAACTGAAAATAAAGATTACTTTCAAATTACAAACCTAATATATCCTTATTGTGGAAAAAAGAAATAATTGTTAATATAATTGCTACTTTTCATACTAGTGCTCAAATACAGGTACTTTTGTAAACTCTCATCTAGTTATTATCTATATACATTGTTTTTATAATAGGTAATCTCATATTCTATATGTAGAATTTGAATTTTACTTTACTCACTTTTTATTAAAATATAAGCATTTTTTAACTATTGAGGTAATTTTGTCAAAATTGTTATTCATTTCTGCATTTTTTCATATCAATTAGCTCAATGTCCCTATAATATTATGTTGAGATTTGTTTTCCATACTTAACAGAATTAAACAATTATTATTATTTTTAAATGTTTTGCACAAAATGTTGTACTTAGGATTGTTTTCTTAAGATTGATTCCAGGAAGTGGAACTAGGTCAAAGAGAATAAATATTGTAAGACTTGTAACGTATTTTGCTAAAGTTCTTTGCAAAGGATATTTTGCATACCCGTCAGTGATTCATAAGAATTTCTGTCTCATTACACATTTTCCAAATTGAAGATTTTCATTTTAATTGTCAACTTAATGGGTACAGAAATTCTATTTTTTAAAATTTGTTTTACTAATATGTAATTATTGTGTTTTTTTCCAGTATGCATTTTATAATCTATGTTCACATTCTTTGGCTAGTTATCAGGCTTTAAAGAGGTTCATATTGATTAAATGGTATGAAGACTAAATACACGAACTTTTGTAAAATTGGTGGCAATTTTATTTTTCACTATTCTTTTGCTTATTTATTGAAACATGATCATATTTTGCATGTTAGAAAAAATTTTCTTCAATTTTGTTTAAATATTATTAGTTTGTCCACATAAAGATATCTACTGTTATGTAACTTATAAATGAGGAAAATTTAAAACAACCTGATTAAGCAATGATCAGTGAATTAATAGGTAAATTATGATAGTATATCTGCATTTACTGGCAACAAAAAAATGTTCAAAACACTTTTAAAAGGTTTATAAAATATATTACAAAATATATATAAAACAAAATCCCATATTTGTTTAAAAATATGTGATTTATCCCATATATTATATATATTTATATATCCAGTATATAACATATATCCCATATATAATATATTATATATGTTATCATATATATGTTATATAATATGTTATGTATATTATATATTATATATGTATCATACAATATATGATCATATATTATATTATATTATATGTATATTATTACATATGCAATATATAATATATCATACATATTATATATTATGTATAATATCATATATTATATGTTACATATAATATAATATCATATATTATAGATTACATATAATATAATATCATATATTATATATTATGAATAATATACATTATGTATAATATGATGTATATGTAATATAATATATTATATATATCCCATATATTATAATATTTTAGATATTCCATATATTAAATATATATTTATATATAATTTTTAAATAAAAATAAGTTCGATACAAAATATATTTGTCATTTTGAAGTATTGAGGTAGCAAATTATATTTATTATTGTTATTCTATGTATTTTATATTTTCTTATATAAGAGGCATAAATTATTTTTTATAAACTCCCAAAAAGTTTATGAAATTATTCCTGATGATTCTGCTTTCATTTTGTCAAAATAAGATCCCAGCAGTCCAACCCTCCCACGGGTAAAATAAAAAGTCAGGAAAATGCAAAAATGCAGTGTCCAGGAGATTTTGGAGAGTGAAAAAATAGTGGGCATATTTTGGAAGGGATTTAAAATTTGGAAGAAAGGACAGCACAGAATGAGTTTTCCTTCTTTGCATCTTTGGCCTGAAGGAAGGCCATAGTCACACCATGGTGGAGGGCAGCTGAAGCTCTGAAAGAAAATCTGCCACATCCCTGGCCTAAAATAGACTGAAACCAGAGCAGCCATAACCGCTGTATGGTGAGAGGGTAGTCCTAGACAGGAGAGAATAAGAAGAGCCCCAGGTCTGTTTGTGCAAATTCTGCCTAAGTCCCAGTGGGACCACTGGACAATTCACATGTGGAGTAGACGCAAAGCTACACAGATAAGGCCAAAATAACTGAACTGATATCTGAGCTGTCACTTGTAAATTAAAAAATAGCACATTGTTTAACCAAGCTAATTGCAGGTTAAAAGAAAAGAAACAAAACTCTTGAGAGGAATTAAAAAATAAAAAAAAGTCTCAACAGCAGGACATTAACAATGTCTGGAAAAAAAAAAACAAAAAACTTACTTGACATTTGAAATACCAGGGATAGATAACCCATTCTCAATAAAAATAACCAAATACCGAGGTCAGTCTCAATAGGACCTAAATGATGGAACTATCAAAGAATTTAGAACAATTCTTACTACTACATTCAATGACATAATACACTCATAATAAGGAAAAGTTAGGAAACTCAATAGAAAAATAGAAAATATAACAAAGAACCTCACTGATAGTCTAAGACTGAAAGATATATCTTAAAAACAGGCCTAAACTAATGCACTAAGCTTAGAGATATATGGATCAAAATTAATTTATCTAAAATATGAAATTGGAGTTGAAAAGGCAAGTAGGGGGACAGAAGAAAGACATTTGAAGAAATAATTGCCAAAAGTTCCTCAACCTTGGTGAATGGTGTCAGTTTACAGACTTGGAGATGTTCAGTAAACCTTGAAGAGAACAAATATAAAGAAAAGCGTACCAAGACAACATAATTTTCAAACTGACGGAAACCAACAATAAAGACAAAATCTTACAAGCAGACAGAGAAAAATGACACTTTATAACAGGTGTAGTAAAATTACAATGACATGAACTCCTCCTCAGAGATAATGGATATGAAGACAACAGAACTATATTTAACCCATTTATGCCTAGTGTGCCATTATTGGAATGCTAAGCTTGTGGGAGTTATTTATATCTGGCTCAAGGTCATCACCAAGGTCTGATTTTTCACACAAAAATTTTGCAACCTCTGGCATAAATGGGTTAAGATGATATAAGAAAAAAAAAAAACTAAGTCAAATTTATACATATAATAACTATATCCTTCAAGATTTTTGATTAAAGAAAACTAAAACAGCTTGTTAGCAGCAGGCCTGACTGTAAGAAATTGTAGACAACTTTTTAGGCTGATGGGTAACGATACCAGAGTAAAATTTAGATCTTCAGGAAGAAATGAAAAGAATCATAAATGGTAACTATCTGGATAAATATAAATGGCTGAATATATGTGTGTGTATGTGTGTGTATTTAGAGGAATACATACACACACATGTTGCTGTCTTGTGGAGTATCTTATTCTGTTTATAAACATCATATAAAGCCTATATCATAAAGAATGACTAGTGTTGATAAATTAATGAAAGCAAAAGTTGGTTCTTTGTAAGATCAGCAAAAAGATAAACCCTTACCTAGACTGAGCAAGGAAAAAGAGAACACAAATCACCAATATCAGGAGTGAGAGAAGGGTTATCACTACAGAATCAGCAGACATTAAAATTGTAATAAGATAATATAATGATCACATCATCCCAACGAATAGGACAATTTACATGAAATGTACAAATGTCTTGAAAAAAAATACAACAAAACTGACAAAAGATGAAACAGAAAACCTGAATAAATACCTGTGAAATAAAATGTATTATCAAAAATTTTCCCACCAAGAAAACTCCTGGCCCATATGTTTTTAGTGGTGAATTCTATCAAACATTCAATGAAGATATAATCAATATTACACAAAAGTTCTTAGAAAAAAGAGAAAGAGGAAACACTTCTTGAATTTTTTTAATAAGGTCAGCACAACCTGATACTAAAACCTGATAAATGCATTAACAAAAATGAATACAAGTGTCAAAAATTTATGGTCAAAAGTAACTTCATTTCCCTGGAGTAATAACCATGTTCCTTAGTGGGTAACATCTTTTAACCCAGAAGCAATGCAGTAACTGAACAGAAAAACTGAAGAAATCCATGGACCCTTTGAAGGAAGCAGGAGGCTGCAACCTATACTGAGTCTGGTGAAGGTCTATGAGTCCCCTGAGTGTGAGAAAGTGAGAGTTTGCCTCTGGGATATACACCCTCACAGAGGACCCTGAAAGTCCAGGGAACAGGGGAAGGCCCTAACCCCAACCAGCTCAGGAACCAACTTGGGGAGGGTCATGGAGTATAAAAATAAAAGTAGTGGTGAGAAGGCCCTTACATGCACTCACAGATCCCAGTGTGGATCGAGGGCAGCCATTCCTTACTGTTCCTCACAGGGAATCCTGCAAAGGACAGCCAAAAAGTTAAGGCAGTGGTTGTAGGTTGAAAGAAGCTCCCAATGGGGTTTCACAATATAACCTTGAGTGAGGACAAACTTCTTTGGCCAGGGCTGCGGTACAGGAGAATGAAAAGCAGGCTGCAAGTGCAGGAGTCATGAGGGCAGGAGTTGTGAGTGCAGGAGCTGCAGGCGCAGTAGCTGGGCACTGGCTTTGCAGTGGACAGGGAGGGCCATAGCCTGAAAGCCATATTTGCAATCTCCCTGGGGAAATATTGACTCCTGGCGGTGGCAGGTTTTGATTACAGGCTAACAGGAATTCAGCTTGCTGCTTCCAGTGGAACACTGTGGGAGTGGAGCTGCCTCGCCAAGTGCGTGGGAACTGTGGGGCTCCTGCTACTCATTACTTCCTGCACAAACTCTTCTGTTCAGCAGAGCGTTGCCCTGCACATGGAGAATCAGAGTGCAAATCTGTCTGACCCAGCCCTAACCTGGCTTTCCCCACCACCTGCCCTAGTAATTAACACAAAAGACAGAATCTCTTGGGAGCTACCTGGCCCCACCCATTACCTGAGAAACCAGAGAATCCTCACTGGACAACATAAGGGAAGCAAAAATCCCACTGCTATTACCACAGCTGGTGCTCTTTTACAAGTGCCACCTCCTAGCTGGAGGCCAACCCACACTCTCCATGACAGCATACCCTGGTAGATTAACACTGCACCCAGGAAGGAGAAAAATGGCTGTGCAATCTCAGGTATCACCACTGCCTGCACCACTCTAGCTAACCAGGAGGTCCTGAGTCTGTCCACATGACCAGTTCATTACTACTATAACTGGCATTCAAGAAAGATGACATACTAAGGCTATCAATAACCAAGGAATTTCACAGAGTCTGTATCACTCTCCTGCCACCCCCATTAGAGCTGGTGCTACTACCCACTGCTGGGAAATGTGAGGACAGGTCACATCACTGGATCCCCTGCAGACATTCCCCCAACACCAGTCTAGAGTGTGACAATTTCACTGGGCAGGTAGACCCAGAAAAGCAACAACACTCACAGTAGTCTGGCTCCCAGGGACGCCCACTCCTAGAGGAAAGGGGAGTACACCACATTAAAGTAACATCATGTGGGACAAAAGAATCTAGACAGCAGGGCTTGAGCACCTGATTATTTTGCTGGTGGAAAGCTTCCTTCAGCAGATGCACAGTTGCAGTGCTGGGCTCAGCAGGAAAAGTCTTCAGCTCTATTCCAACAGTCAGATAGTCTTGGTGTACATGGCCAGTCTTGGAGAAGATGAAGTCTTTTCCTCCTTGTACAACACTGTAGGCACAATTGTGTCTTCTTCCATGGAAGGTTGGCATGGGCGCAACTATAGTAAGCCTTCCTAGAACACATCATGGCAACTACAGTCTCACAGGAGAAGCATCCTCTAAGTTCAAGCTTGCATAAGAGTCAGTTACAATTCCTCTCTATTTGGAACATTAACATTCCTACAGATTAAAAGGTGTGTCTGCCTGATCTGAGTAGCCACAGTACTGGTACAGGAGCATGTCTAAGAGGTTGATAACTTTCCTGCTCACCTGGCAGGGAAGCTGAAGTGAGTCCAACCCTTCCCCCTGATAATATCTCAGTGTGACTCACTAAGAGCTCCTCCAGCCACCTCTGTCAAGCCTGGAACTTCATTTACTCACCTGCTTTAGCCAAAACCCATTCCTACCCAGGGACACTTCTCTATTGGTCTGAAGCCTGAATGATGACGCCAGTAAATAAAATACTGGGGGGAAATAAATAAATAAAAAGTGCACGAGATGGAGGAATAAGATAAGCTTTCTGAGCCCTCTATCATTTCAACCCCGCAGAAGACACTGACCTTGCTTACACACCAAGCACATGACTACTACAGCCAGTATATGAGAAAGGCATCATACAAAGATGCTATAACCAAGGAATTCTTACAGTACTCACTCCTAAAAGCACTAAGAACCAAATTGGGCTATAAATAACTAAAGCATTAAAGTCTCATTGTTTAGGGGGAAAAGAAATTTAAAAACAAACAAAACAAACACAGTCAAATCCAACACAAATTCAAGAATAATTTGAATACAATGGTGTACCCAAATGAGAAGGAAGCAGAAAAATAACTCTGGTAATATGACAGCACAGGGGGCTATAACACCTCCAAAAGATCACACTAGCTCTCCAATGATGGACTCAAACCAAAATGAAATCTTTGAAACACTAGATAAGGGATTCAGAAGGTCAATTCTTAAACTACTCAAAGAGATATCAGAGAAAGATGAAAATCATCATAAAGAAATTTAAAAAGCAATTCAGGATATGAATGAAAAACCAGTTTTTCTAGAGAGGTAGATGTCATCAAGAAAAACCAATCAGGACTTATGGAAATGAAGGACACACTGAGGGAATTACAAAATGCAGTAGGAAGTTTTAACAATAGACTGGGATGAGTAGAGAAAGAATTTCAGAGCTCAGAAACAAGGCTTTTGAATTAACCCAATCAGACAAAAATAAAGGAAAGTGAATCAAAATAAATGAACCATGTAAAGAAATATGGTACTATGTAAAATGTACAGACCTATGAATCATTGGTTTTCCTGAGGGAGGAAACAGTAAGTCTGGGAAACTTACTTGAGGGAATAATTTAAAATTTCCCTTGCCTGGCTAGAGATCTAGACATTCAAATCAAAGAAGCTCAAAGAACTGGGAAATTCACTGCAAAAAGATCTTCACCAAAGCATATTCCCATCAGGCTATCTAAAGTCAATGCAAAGGAAAAAATTATAAGAGCAGTAAGACAAATGCAGCAGGTAACCTACAAAGGAAAACTTGTCAGACTAACAGCAGGATTCTAAGCAGGCACCTTACAGGCCAGAAGGGATTGGGGTTCTATCTTCAATCTCTTTAAACAGAACAAATGTCAGCCAAGAACTGTGTGTCCCCCAAAACTAAGTTTCATAAATGAAGGTGAAATAAAGTCATTTTCAGACAAACAAATGCTGAGGGAAATTGTCAAGACCAAACCAGCAATAGAAGAAATGCTAAAAGGAGTTCTAAACTTTGAAACAAAAGCCTGATCTACACCAAAATAGAACTTCTTGAAAGCTTAAACACAGAGCCTATAAAACAATAACACAACAACAACAACAAACTAGGTAACAACATGATGAAGAGAACAGTACCTCACATGTTAATATTAATGTTGAAGGTAAATGGTCTAAATTACATTATTGTTAACTCCACTTAAAAGATACAGAATAGCAGAATGGAGAAAAAAATCACAATCCACATATCTACTGTCTTCAAGAAACTCACCTAACACAGAAAAATTCATACAAACTCAAGGTAAAAGGATAGAAAAAGGTATTCCACACAAATGGAAACACAAATGAGCAGGAATAGCTATTCTCATGACAGACAAAACAGACTTTAAAGCAACAACAGTAAAAAGAAAAAAAAAAGACAAAGATGGTCACTATACAGTGATAAACACTGGAGCTTCTAGATTCATATAACAATTGCTACTGCACTTAAGAAATGAGGTAGACAGCAAAAAAATAATAGTGGGAGACTTCAATACACCACTGATAGCGCTAGACAAATCTTTAAGACAGAACATCAACAGAAAAATAATGGACTTAGATGACATGCTAGAACAAATGGATTTAACAGATATTTAAAGAACATTCTACCTAAGATCAAGAGAATATTCTTCTCATCAGCAAATGGGACATTCTCCAAGATAGATAGGCCACAAAACAAGTCTCAATACATTTTAAATAACCAAAAGTATATCAAGTATCTATCTTCTCAGACCACAGCAGAATAAAACTAGAAATCAACTCCCAAAGGAATCCTCAAAATTATGCAAATACATGGAACTTAAATAATCTGCTCTTGAATAATATCTGGGTTAACAATGAAATCAAGACAGAAATTTGAAAGTTCTTCTAACTGAATTATAATAATGAGACAAGTTATCAAAACCTCTGAGATAGAGCAAATGCAGTACCATAGGAAAGTTTATAGTGCTAAATGCTTACATCAAAAATGCTGAAAAATGCTGAAAGAGCACTAATTGACAACCTAAGTCATACCTGAAGGAACTGGAGAAACAAGAACAAAATAAACCTAAAGCTGTAAGAGGAAAAGAAATAACAAAGATCAGAGGAGAACTAAATGAATTTTAAACAAGAAAAACAATACAAAGTATCAATGAAACAAAAAGTTGGTTCTTTGAAAAATATAAACAAAATCAATAGATCATTAGCTAGATTAATCAAGAAAAGAAGAAGACCCAAATAATCTCAATTAGAAATGAAACTAGAGACATTACAACAGACACCATGGAAATACAAAAGATCACTTGAGACTACTATGAAGACCCTTATGCACACAAGCTAGAAAATTTAGAGGAAATTGACAAATTCCTGGAAACATACAAGTCTCTTAGATTAAATCAAGAAGATATAGAAACCTTGAGCAGACCAATAACAAACAGCAAGATCGAAACTGTAATTTAAAAAATACCAACAATAAAACGTTCAGGACCAGGTAGATCACAGCTGAATTCTACCAGACATTCAAAGAATTGGTATCAATCCTACCAAAACTATTCCAAAAGATTGAGAAAGAAGGAATCCTCCCCAAATCATTCTATAAGGCTAGTATTACCCTGATTTCAAAACCAGGAAAAAACACAACAAAAAACAAAAACTGCAGACCAATTTCCCTGATTAACACAGATGACAAAAATCCTCAACAAAATATTAGCTAACCAAATTCAACAGAACATCAAAAAGATAATTCATTGTGATCAAGTGCATTTCATTCCAGGGATGCAGGGATGGTTTAACATATACAAATCAATAAATGTAATACATCACATAAGAATAATTAAAAACAAAAACCATAAGATCTCTTCAGATGCAGAAACAGCATTTGATGAAATCCTGCACCCTTTTATGATAAAAAGTCTCAAAAACATAGGCATATTATTTTAAAATAATGAAAGCCATATATGACAAACACACAGCCCACATCATAGTAAATGGAAAAAAGTTGAAAGCATTCCCCCTGAGAAGAAGAACAAGACAAGGATGCCCACTATCACCAGTCTTATTTAACACAGTTCTAGAAGTACTAGCAAGAGCAATTAGGAAAATGAAATAAATAAAGGGCGTCTAAATTGAATCTGAGAAAGTCAAACTATTGCCTTTTGTGGATTATATGATTATATGCATAGAAAATCCAAAGGACTACTCCAAAAGACTCTTAGATTTGATAAACAAATTTAGCAAAGTCTTGGGTTACAAAATTAATGAACACAAATCAGTATCATTGTTATATATTAAAAATCATCAAGCTGAGAATGAAGAACTCAATCCTGTTTACAGCAGCTGAAAAAAAGAAAAGAAAAGAAAAAATCACCAAGGAATACACCTAACCAAGGAAGTGAAAGATCTCTGCAAGGAGAACTACAAAACACTGCTGAAAGAGACAATAGATGACACAAACAAATGGAAATGCATCCCATACTCATGGATTGGAAGAATCAGTTATTATGAAAATGGCCATACCACCTAAAGCAATCTACAGACTCAACACAGTTGCCATTAAATACCAACATCATTTTTTCACAGAATTGTAAAAAAAAAAAAAAATCTTAAAATTCATATGGGACCAAAAAGGAGCCCAAATAGCCAAAGCAATCCCTAAGCAAAAAGAATAAATCAGGAGGCATCACATTACCAGCCTTCACATTATACCACAAGGCTATAATCACCAAAACAGCATGGTACTTGTACCAATGGAACAGAATAGAGAACCCAGAAATAAAGCCAAATATGTACAGTCAACTGATCTTTGGCAAAGAATATAAAAGCATAAATTGTGGAATGGACACCCTATGTAATAAATGGTGCTGGGAAAACTGTCAAGCCACATGTAAAAGAATGAAACTGGATTCATATATCCCACGATATACAAAAATCAACTCACGATGGATCAAAGACTTACATATAAGGCCTGAAACCATAAAAATACTAGATGACAACTTTGGATAAACTCTCTTAGACATTGGCTGAGGCAAAGAATTTAGGACTAAGACCCAAAAGCAAATGCAGCAAAAACAAAAATAAACAGGACCTAATTAAACTAAAAAGCTTCTGCACAGCAAAAGAAATAATCAACAGAGTAAACAGACAACTCGCAGAATGGGAGAAAATATGTGCACACTATACATCTGACAAAGTACTAGTATCTAGAATCTACAAAGACCTCAAACAAATCACCAAGAAAAAAACATACAATCCCATTAAAATGTGGGCAAAAGACATGAATAGACAATTCTCAAAAGAAGATATGCAAATAGCCAACAAACATACGAAAAAAAATGCTCTATATCACTAGTCATCAGGGAATGCAAATTAAAACCACAATGAGATATCACCTTGCTCCTGCAAGAATGACCATTATTAAAAATTCACAGCTTGGCATGGTGACTCACACCTGTAATCCCAGCATTTTGGGAGGCCGAGGCATGCGGATCACGAGGTCAGGAGTTTGAGACCAGATTTACCAACATGGTGAAACCCCATCTCTACTAAGAATACAAAAATTAGCTGGGCATGGTGGTGCGCACCTATAATCCCAGCTACTCAGGAGACTGTGGCAGGAGAATCGCTTAAACCCAGAAGGAGGAGGTTGCAGTGGCCTGAGATCATACCACTGCACTCCATCCTGGGCAACTTCGTCTCAAAAAAAAAAAAAAAGTCACAAGACATTAGTTGTTGGGGGCAGTGAACATGGGGAAAAGAAAATACTTATACACTTCTGGTGAGAATGTAAATTACTTCAACCACTATGGAAACATAATGATGATTCCTTAAAGAGCTGAAAGCAGATCTACCATTTGATCCAGCAATCCCACTGCTGGGTATCTACCCAAAGGAAAAGAAGTCGTTATATGAAAAAGACACTTGCAAATATATGTTTATGGCAGCAAAATTTACAATTGCAAAGAGTGGAACCAACCTAAGTGTCCATTGACTAATGAATAAAGAAAATGTAGTATATATACAGCATGGAATAATGGAATACTACTCCGCCATTAAAAGGAATGAAATAATCTATTTTGCAGTGACTTGGATGGAGCTAGGGGCCATTATTCTAAATGAAGTAACACAGGAGTGAAAAGTCAAAAACCGTATGTTCTCACTTATAAGTGGGAGCTAAGCTATGAGTATGAAAAGGCATACGGAGTGATATAATGGACTTTAGGGACTCGGAAGCGGGAGATGGAGTGGGGAGCCAGGAATAAAAAACTACACATTGGGTACAATGTACCCTACTCATGTGATAGGTGCACTAAAATCTCAGAATTCACTACTATGCAATTCATCCATGTAACCAAAAAACACTTGTACACCAAAAGCTATTGAAATAAATAAATAATGAATGAATGAATAAATAAAATCATTCATGAACAAAGATAAAACATTATAAAAAACTATTAGCAAACTCAATCCAAAAAATAAAACGGATAATATGCCATAACCCAAAAGGCTTTATACAGGCCTGCAAGATTGTTTTAATATTCAAAAATTAATCAGTGTAATAGCATAGCTTTGGTTAATTTCAGTTAGTCTGGATTGACCATACTCATCTCCAGATCTACTGATCGTTAATCAGTGCTATGCAATCTGTTAATTAAAGATCAATGATGTTCTGTAACCATCTGTACATGAGGTGACTCAAATAATTTATCAGCTAATGAATATTGTTTATTAATAATTAGATTTAGGTGGGGAGGGACCAAAATGGCTGATTAGAAGTAGCTGTGGTCAGTGGCTCTCACAGAGAAGAATAAAAATGGTGAGTGAATCCTGCACCTTCAACTGAGGTATCCAGGTTCTCTCATTGGGACTAAGTGGTTACAAGGAACAAGGAAAAGCAGGGTGGAATGACAGCCCACCCAGGAGCCACACAGGACAAGGGGACCTCCCACACCCAGCCAAGAGAGTCAGGGAATGCACGTGCTACCCAGCCCAGGAAACCATGCTTTTTCCACAGATCTGTGCAACCTGTGGATTAGGAGATCCCCTCATGATCCCATGCCACCAAGGCCTTGAGTCCCAAGCACAGAGTTGTGCAGACTGTCGGTACTGCTTGGGGTTGTGGTCAGCAGAAGCAGGCTAGAGACTGCCTAAGATAACCCAGGGAGAGGGGTGGCCACCATCACTGTGGCACCAGAGAGCCATTTTCCCCTGTCAGTGCCAGGGAGACTGGGCAGTTTGGATGAGGAGGAATTCCCCCCATGGCACAGTATAGCAACTGTGGCAGATTGTAGCAAGACTGTTTATTTAGGTGGAACCCAGATCCATCCCTCCTCACTAGGTGGGGCCTCCCTGCAGGAACTTCAACTCCAGCCAGGAGTCTACAGACTGAACTCTGATCTCCCTGGGATGGAGCTCCTGGGGGAAGGGGTGACCATGATCTCTGGGTCCAGCAGACTTAGTCTGTCCTGCTTGCTGGCTCTGAAGAATCTGGGCAGTCTGGATGAGGGGGATTCTCCCCAACACAGGGCACCTGCTCTGCCAAGGGGCAGCTAGAGTCCTTTGTTAAGCAGGTCTCTGATCCTGTGCCTCCTGACTGGGTGAGAACCCCTAACAGGGATCGCCAGACACCTCATACAGGAGCATTTCAGGCAGCATCAGGTTGGTGTCCCTCTGGAACACAGCTTCAAGAGGAAGGAGCGGGCAGCTATCTTTGCTGTTCTGCAGCCTCCACAACACCTCCATGTGTGGACAGGACCCAGGCGAATAGTGTCTGGAGTGGACCCACACCAAACTGCAGCCACCCTATGGAAGAGGGCCCTGTCCGTTAAAAGAAAAACAAACAGAAAGCAACAACAACAACATAATCAACAAAACAAAGACCCCACAAAAACCCCATCCAAAGGTCAGCAGTCCCAAAGATCAAAGGTAGATAAGCTCATGAAGATGAGGAAGAATCAACGCAAAAATGCTGAAAACTCAGAAGCCAGAGTGCCTCTTCTCCTCCAAATGATTGCAAGACCTCTCCAGCACATGCACAGAAATGAGCTGAGACCAAGACGGATGAACTGACAGAAGTAGGCTTCACAAGGTTGTTAAAAGTGAAATTCACTGAGCTAAAGGACTGTGTTCTAACCCAATGCAAAGAAGCTAAGAACCATGATAAAACACTACAGGAGCTGTCAACCAGAATAACCAGTTTAGTGAGGAACATAAATGACCCGATGGAACTGAAAAACACAACATGAGAATTTCAAAATGCAATGACAAGTATCAATAGCTGCATAGACCAAGTGGAAGAAAGAATCTCAGATCTTGAAGACTAGCTTGCTGAAATAAGATAGGCAGACAAGATTAGAGAAAAACGAATGAAAAGGAATGAACAAAACTTTTGAGTACTAAGGGAATGTGTAAAAAAGATCAACCTGTGACTGATTGAGGAATCTGAAAGAAATGGGGAGAATGGAACCACATTGAAAAACATACTTCAGGATATCATCCTGCAGAATTTCTCCAACCTAGCAAAACAGATCAAAATTCAAATTCAGGAAATCCAGAGAACCCCAGTAAGATACTCTGTGAGAAGATCAACCCCAAGACACATAATCATCAGATTCTCCAAGGTCAGAATGTAGGAAAAATGTTAAGGGCAGGCAGAGAGAAATGTCAGGTCACCTACAGAGGGAAGCCTATCAGACTAGCAGTGGACATCTCAGTGGAAACCCTACAAGCTAGAAGAGATTGGTGGCCAATATTCAACATTCTTAAAGGAAATAATTTCCAACTCAGAATTGCATATCCAGCCAAACTAAGCTTCATAAGAGTGAATTATCCTAAGTATATATGCACTAAATACAAGAGTACCCAGATTTATCAAACAAGTTCTTAGAGACCTACAAAGAGACTCAGACTAACACACAATAGTAGTGAGCAAATTTAACACCCCACTGTCAATATTAAAGAGATCCTTGCTTAAACCCAGAAGGCAGAAGTTGCAGTGAGCCGAGATCACACCACTGCACTCCAGTCTGGGGGATAGAGTAAGACCCTGTCTCAAAAAACAAAAATAATAAAAAAGAGATCATCAAGAAAATATTAACAATGATATCCAAGTCTTGAATTCACCTCTGGATCAGGTGGACCTTCTAGATGACTACAGAGCTCTCCACCCCAAAACAACAGAGTATACATTCATCTCAGCACCACATGGCACTTACTCCAAAATTGATCACATAATTGAAAGTAAATCACTCTTCAGCAAATGAAAAGAACTGAAGTAATTACAGCTTCTCAGATCACAGTGCAATCAAATTAAAACTCAAGATTAAGAAACTCACTCAAAACCACACAACTACTTGGAAATTGAACAATCTGCTCCTGAATGACTCCTGGGTAAATAATGAAATTAAGGCAAAAATCAAGAAGTTCTTTGAAACCAATGAGAACAAAGAAACAATGTACCAGAATCCCTGTGACATAGCTAAAGCAGTGTTAAGAGAAAAATTTATAGCACTAAATGTCCACATCAAAAAACATCTCAAATAAACATCCTAACATCACAACTAAAACAACTAGAGAACCAAGAGCCAACAAACCCCAAGCTAGCAAAAGACAAGAAATAACCAAAATCAGAGGGGAACTGAAGGAGATAGAGATACAAAAAATCCTTCAAAAAAATCAATGAAACCAGGAGCTTGTTTTTTGAAAAGAATAAAACAGACCACTAGCTAGACTAATAAAGAAGAGAAAAGAGAAGAATCAAATACATTCAATACAAATTATAAAGGGGATATCACCACTGACCCCACAAAAATACAAACAACCATCAAAAAAGACTTTAAACACCTCTGTGCAAATAAACTAGAAAATCTAGAAGAAATGAATAACTTCTGGGACACATATACCCTCCCAAGACTGAACCAGGAAGAAGTTGAATTCCTGAATAGACCAATAATGAGTTCTGAAATTGAGGCAGTAATAAATAGACTACCAACCAAAAAAAAAAAAAAAAAGCCCAGTACAAAGAGGAGCTGATAGCGTTTCTTCTGAAACTATTCCAACAATTGAAAAGGAAAGGCTCCCTAACTCATTCTATGAGGCCAGCATCATCCTGATACCAAAACATGGCAGAAATTCAACAAAAGAAAAAAAACTTCAGGCCAATATCCCTGATGAACACTGATGCAAAAATCCTTAATAAAACACTGGCAAACCAAATCCAGTAGCACATTAAAAGTTTATTCACCAGATCAAGTTGGCTTAAACCCTGGAATGCAAGGCTGGTTCAACATATGCAAATAAATAAATGTTATTTGTCACATAAACAGAACTAAAGACAAAAACCATTTGATTATCTTAATAGACACAGAAAAGGCCTTTGATAAAATTCAACATCCCTTCATGTTAAAAACTCCTCTCAATAAACTAGGTATTGAAGGATCATACCTCAAAATAAAAAGAGCCATTTATGAAAAATTCAGTCAATATTATACTGAATGGACAAATGCTGGAAGCATTCCCCTTGAAAATCAGCACAAAACAAAGATGCCTTCTCTCACCACTCCTATTCGACAGAGTATTGGAAGTTCTGACCAGGTCAATCAAGCAAGAGAAAGAAAGAAAGTGTATTCGAACAGGAAGAGAGAAAGTCAAATTGTCTCTATTTGCAGATGACATGATCCTATATCTAGAAAACTCCATCATCTCAGCCCAAAAGCTTCTTGAGCTGATAAGCAACTTTGGAAAAGTCTTGGATACAAAATTAATGTGCAAAACTCACAAGCCTTCCTATACACCAACATCAGAGAAGCAGACAGCCAAATCATGAATGGACTCCCATTCATAATTGCTACAAAGAGAAAAAGATACCTAAGAATACAGCTAACAAGGGGAGTAAAGAGGACTTCAAGAACTACAAACCACTACTGAAGGAAATCAGAGAGGATACAAATGGAAGAACATTCCATGCTCATGGATAGGAAGAATCAGTATCATGAAAATGGTCATATTGCCCAAGTTAATTTATAGATTCAATGCTATTCCCATTAAACTACCATTGACATTCTTCACAGAATTAGAAAAAAATATTTTAAAATTCACGTGGAACCAGAAGAAGCCCAAATAGCTAAGACAATACTAAGCAAAAAGAACAAAGCTGGATGCATCACTCTACCTGACTTCAAACTATACTACAAGGCAACATTAAACAAAGCAGCATGGTACTGGTACAAAAACAGACTCATAGACCAATGGAACAGAATAGACAACTCAGAAATAAGACTGTGTGTCTATAATGATCTGATCTTCTACAAACCTGACAAAATAAAGCAATTCCCTACTTAATAAATGGTGGTGGGTGAACAGCTAGACACATGCAGAAAATTAAAAGTGGACCCCTTCTTTACACCTTATACAAAAATTAACTCAAGATGGACTAAAGACTTAAATGTAAAACTCAAAACTATAAAAACTCTAGATGAAAATCTAAGTAATACCATTCCAGACATAGGCATGGGCAAAGATTTTATGATGAAAATGTCAAAAGCCTTCTTTTGAGAAGTGTCTGTTCATACCTTTTGCCCACTTTTTGATAGAGTTGTTTGTTTCTTGTAAATTCTTTCAAGTTCCTTGTAGATTCTTGATATTAGCCCTTTGTTAGATGGATAGATTGCAAAAATTTTCTCCCATTCTGTAGGTTGCCAGTTCACTCTGATGATAGTTTATTTTGCTGTGCAGAAGCTCATTAGTTTAATTAGGTCCCATTTGTCCATTTTTGCTCTTGTTGCCATTGCTTTTGGTGTTTTAGTCAAGAAGACATTTATGTGACCAAGAAATATAAGAAAAAAATCTCATCATAACTGATCATTAGAGAAATGCAAATCAAAACTACAATGAGATACCATCTCATGCAAGTTAGAATAGTAATCATTAAAAAGTCAGGAAATAACAGGTGCTGGAGAGGACGTGGAGAAATAGGAATGCTCTTACACTGTTGGTGGAAGTGTAAATTAGTTCAACCATTGTGGAAGACAGTGTGGCGATTCCTCAAGGATCTAGAATCAGAAATATCATTTGACCCAGCAATCCCATTACCAGGTATATACCCAAAAGATTATAAATCATTCTACTATAAAGAAAATGTCGCACATATACACTATGGAATATTATGCAGCCATAAAAAAGCATGAGTTCATATTTTTTGCAGGGATATGGATGAAGATGGAAGTCATCATTCTCAGCAAACTAACACAGGAACAGAAAACCAAACACTGCATCTTTTCACTCATAAGTGCAAGTTGAACAATGAGATCGCATGGACACAGAAAGGGGAACATCACACATGGGGGCCTGTCGGAGAGTGGGGTGGGGGGTGGGTAGGGAAGGGATAGCATTAGGACAGATACCTAATGTAGATGATGGGTTGATGGGTGCAGCAAACCACCCTGGCACATGTACACCTATGTAACAAACCTGCACGTTCTGCACACATATCCCAGAATTTAAAGTATAATAAAAATAATTCAAAAAAAAATGAAAGAAAATGTCAAAAGCAATTGCAACAAAGGCAAAAATTGACAACTGGGATCTTGTTAAACTAAAGAGCTTCTGCACAGCAAAAGAAACCATAATTACAGCAAACAGACAACCTACTTAATGGGAGAAAAAATGTGCAATCTATCCATCTGACAAAGGTCTAATATCCAGAATATACAAGGAACTTAAGCAAATTTAGAAGGAAAAAAACAAACAATCTCATTAAAAAGTGGACAAAGGACATAAAAAGACACGTCTCAAAAGAAGGCATTCATGCAGCAAATAAACATGAAAAGAAGCTCAACATCACTGTTCATTAGAGAAATTCAAATCAAAACCACAATGAGATACAATCTTACACCAGTCAGAATGGCAATTACTAAAAAGTCAAGAAACAACAGATACTGGAGAGATTGTGGAAATAGGAACACTTTTACACTGTTGGTGGGACTGTAAATTACTTCAACCAATACAGAAAACAGTTACTCAAAGACCTAGGAAGGAAATTTCTTGAAACAAATGCATATGGTAACACCACATACCACCACTTATGAGAATAGCAAAAGCAGTACATAGAGGAAAATCTATGGCACTAAATGCCTACATCAAAAAGGTAAAAAATAAATAAATAAATAACACAAACAGTGCATCTTATAGAACTAGAAAAGCAAAACAAATCAAACCCAAAATCAATAGAAGAAAAGTAATAATGATCAGAGTAGAAATAAATACATCAAAACCAGAAAATAAAAATAATAAGATCAATGAAATGACAAGTTTATGTTTTGCAAAGATAAACAAAATTGACAAACCTTTAGCCAGATGAACTAAGGAAAAAAGAGAAGACTGAAATAAATAAAACAAGAGATGAAAAAGGAGGCATCACAACTGATACCACAGAAATTCTAAGGACCATTAGGAGCTAATATGAGCAAATATGCCAATAAATTAGAAAACATGGAAGCAATGGATAAATTCTTAGACATAACCTGCAAACATTGAACCATGAAGAAATCCAAATAATAGGTGTAATTCAATAATTCAATAACAGGTGATGAGATTGAGCTATAATAAAAAGGCTCAGAGCAAAGAAAAGTGTGGGACCCAATGACTTCACGTTGGATTCTACCCAACATTTAAAGAAGAATGAATACCAATTCTACTCAAACTATTTTGAAAAATAAAGGAGAAGGAAGTATTTGGAATACTTCCAAACTCATTCTATAAGGTCAGCATTACCCTGATATCAAAACCAGAAAAAAGACCTGTTAAAAACAACAACAACAACAACAAATACAGGCCAATATCACTGATGAACATTGATGCAAAACTCCTCAATAAAATACTAGCAAACTGAATTCAACAACACATTAAAAAGATCATTCATCATGACCATGTGGGATTTATTCCAGGGAAGCAAGGATAGTTCAACATATGCAGATCAATCAATGTGATTCATCAAATAAACGAATGAAATATAAAAACTGTATGATCATTTCAACTGATACTGAAAAAGCATTGCATAAAATTCAACATCTCTTCATGACACAAACTCTCAAAAAACTGGGTATATAAGGAACATACCTCAACACAGTAAAAACCATATATGACAGACCCATATTGAAAGGGGAAAAACTGAAAGCCTTTTCTGTAAGATCTGGAACAAGATGAGGATGCCTATTTTCACCACCATTATTCAACACAGTACTTGAGCAATCGGACAAGAGAAAGAAATAAAGGACATCTACGTTTCAAAGGAAGAAGTCAAATGATCCTTGTCTGCAGATGATATAATTTCGTATTTGGAAAAACCTAAGGACTCCACCGAAAAGCTACTAGAACTGATAAAAAAAAAAAATGAGTAAAGTTTCAGCATACAAAAATCAATGTACAAAAATTCATAGCATTTCCATCTGACAACAGCAAACAATCTGAAAATGAAAGCAAGAAAGTAATCTCATTTACTATAGATCCAAATAAAATAAAATACCCAAGAATAAACTTGACCAAAGAAGTGAAAGATCTCTGTAATGAAAATTATAACATATTGATGCAAGAAACTGAAGAAGACACAAAAAATGGAAAGCTATTCCCTGTTCAGGAATTGGAAGAATCAATGTTGTTAAAATGGTCATACTACCCAAAGCACTCTACAAATTCAGTGCAATTCCTATAAAAATACCAATGACTTTCTTCAAAAAAAAAAAAAAAATAGAAAGAACAATCCTAAAATTTATATGAAATCACAAAAGACCCAGAATAGCCAAAGCTGTCTGGAGCAAAAAGAACAAAACTGGAGAAATCACATTTCCTGGCTTCAAATTGTAGCACTAAGCCATAAAAAAGAATGAAATCCTGTCATTCGCAATAACAAGGATGGAATTGGTGAACATTATGTTATGTGAAATAAGCCAGGCACAGACAGACTTCACATCTTCTCACTCATTTGTGGGAATTAAAAATTAAAAGAATTGAACTCATGGAGATATTACATAGAATGATTATTGCCAGAGGCTGGGAAAGGTAGTGGGAGAGGAGGATGTGAGCATAGTTAATGAGTACAAAGATACAATTAGATAGAATAAATAAGATCTAGTATTTGATAGCACAATAGGGTGACTACAGTCAACAGTAATTTATTATAAATTTAAAAATAACATAAAAAGTATAATTTGAATGATTTAATATTACACAAACAAATGGTAAATACTTGAGGTGATAGACACCCCATTTACTTTGAAGTGATTATTGCACATTGTATGCACAGTGTATGATACAGATCAAAATATCTCATGTACCCCATAAACATTTATACCTACTATTTACCCATAAAAATTAAAAATTAAAAAATGTAAAAATTATAATAAATGTCCTATTATTAAAAGGCAAGAAGAAGAAACAAAAGGAATAGAGATTGGAAAGGAAGAAACAAAAGTCTCTTTGTTTGAAGATGACATAATTGTTTACACAAAAATCCTAAGAATTCTACAAAACAACTAACAAAGTAAATATAGAAAGCTCTTAGATTAAAAATAAATATAGAAAAATCAAATGTATTTTTGTATGCTAACACCAATTAGAAACTAAAACACATTGATTTTGTATCCTGAGACTTTGCTGAAATGCTTATCAGTTTAAGGAGATTTGGGACTGAGATGATGGGGTTTTCTAAATATACAATCATGTCATCTACAAACACAGATGAGCATTCCAATACACCAATAACAGATAAACAGAGAGCCAAATCATGAGTGAACTCCCATTCATAATTCCTACAAAGAGAATAAAATACCTAGGAATCTAACTTATAAGGGATGTGAAGGAACTCTTCAAGGAGAACTACAAACCGCTGCTCAACCAAATAAAAGAGGACACTAAGAAATGTAAGAATATCCCATGCTCATGGATAGAAAGAATCAATATCATGAAAATGGCCATACTGCCCAAGGTAATTTATAGATTCAATGCCATCCGCATCAAGCTACCAATGACTTTCTTCACAGAATTGGAAAAAACTACTTTAAAGTTCATATGGGACCAAAAAAGAGCCTACATAGCCAAGACAATCCTAAGCAAATAGAACAAAGCTGGAGGCATCACACTACCTGACTTCAAACTATACTATAAGGCTACAATAACCAAAACAGCATGGTACTGGTACCAAAACAGATATATAGACGAATGGAACAGAACAGAGGCCTCAGAGGTAACACCACATGTCTACAACCATCTGATCTTTGACAAACCTGACAAAGTCAAGCAATGAAGAAACAATTCGCTATTTAATAAATGGTTCTGGGAAAACTGGCTAGCCATATGAAGAAAGCTGAAACTGGATCCCTTCCTTACACCATATACAAAAATTAACTCAAGATGGATTAAAGATTTAAATGTAAGACCTGATACCATAACAACCCTAGAAGAAAACCTAGGCAATACCATTCAGGACATAGGCATGGGCAAAGACTTTGTGACTAAAACACCAAAAGCAAGGGCAACAAAAGCCAAAATTGACAAATGGGATCTCATTAAACTAAAGAGCTTCTGCACAGCAAAAGAAACTACCATCAGAGTGGACAGGCAACCTACAGAATGGGAGAAAATTTTTGCAATCTACCCATCTGACAAAGGGCTAATATCCAGAATCTACAAAGAACTTAAACAAATATACAAGAGAAAAACAAACAACCCCATCAAAAAGTGGACAAAGGATATGAACAGATACTTCTCATAAGAAGACATTTATGCAGCCAAAATACATATGAAAAAATGCTCACCATCACTGGTCATCAGAGAAATGCTCACCAAAACCACAATAAGATACTATCTCACATCAGTTAGAATGGCAAACATTAAGAAGTCAGGAAACAGCAGATGCTGGAGAGGATGTGGAGAAATAGGAACGCTTTTACACTGTTAGTGGGAGTGTAAATTAGTTCAATCATTGTGGAAGATAATGCAGATTCCTCAAGGATCTAGAACTAGAAATACCATTTGACCCAGTGATCCCAATACTGGGTATATACCCAAAGGATTATGAATCATGCTACTATAAAGACGTATGCATATGTATGTTTATTGCAGCGCTATTCACAATAGCAAAGACTTGGAACCAACCCAAATGTCCATCAATGATAGACTGGATTAAGAAAATGTGGTACATATACACCGTGGAATACTATGCACCCATAAAAAGGATAAGTTTATGTCCCTTGCAGGGGCATAGATGAAGCTGGAAGCCATCATTCTAAGCAACCTATCATGAGGATAGAAAACCAAACACTGCATGTTCTCACTCATAGGTGGGAGTTGAACAATAAGAACACATGGATACAGAGAAGGGCACATCACACACCAGGGCCTGTCACAGGGGTGGGGAGCTGGTGGAGGCATAGCATTAGGAGAAATACCTAATGTAAATGACAAGTTGATGGGTGCAGCAAACCAACATGGCACATGTATACCTATATAACAAACCTGCACTTTGTGCACATGTACACTAGAACTTAAAGTATAATAATAATAAAAAAGAAACTAAAACAAAAATTGCTATTTGCCATAACATCAAAAAAATCAAAATACTTAGAATAATTATGAAAGAGATGTATATAGTTTACACTGAAAAGCACAAAATATTGTTACAGGATATGCAAGATGTCCTAAATAGATACAGAGAAATACTGGTTTCCTGAATTAAAAAACAATGTTTCTTCCCAAATCAATCTAAATGTTCAACTTCATGCTAATTATAATTTTACGAGACATTTTTTGTAGAAAAATAAAAGTTAGGACATTGTGAAGCCAGTTTTAGAATTTGTGTGCAAGTTCAAACAAGTTCTAAGAGTAAAGAATCAAGATAGAAAATTTACACTACATAATTTAGAAAAGAATCAAGATAGAAAATTTACACTACCTGATTTCAAAACCATGTGGTGTTGGAGAAAGAACAAACATATGGATAAATAGAACAAAATAAAGTTTAGAAATAGCCTCACACATATGTTGACAGTTGATTCTTGGCAAAAGGAAATTAGAATCCTTTATAACATATCACGCTGAAACAACTGGACTTCCAAATGAAAAACCAAGTGACCTGTACATCACATGATATACCGCATTTATAAGAGATGATGCATAGACATAATGTCAAAGTAAAACCTTTTTTAAAAAAACGTGGAAAAAAATTTCTGCAACTTTGGGATAGACAAAGATTTCTTAGCTTGGGCATTTAACACACAAGCCACTTAAAATGATAAATATGATTTTAATGAAGTAAAAACTGTTTGCATTTTGAATATTTAAAAGCAAAGCATAGAATGATAACATTTTTTGTAATACACATATCCAGAATACATAAATAACCCATATAATCCACTAATATAAAAAACATAACAGTTTAGAAGGCAGAAATTTGAACATACCCGTCTTAAAAGAAATAAAAATGGCAATAATCCCATTAAAAGATGCTCAACTTTATGAATCATGAGATAAATCCAAGTTAAAATCACCAAGTGATACCAGTACCTATCCATTATAATAGTCAAAATATAGAAGACCGCCAAAACCAGGCATTGATGAAAGATGCAACAACTGGAACTTCAGTGGAATGTAAAATGCAACATTAACCTTAAAAAACAGTTTGCAGTTTTAAAAAAACTCCACATACACCTACCACATGACTCAGCATTCTATTTCTAAGTATTTACCTAAAGTTGGAAAGTATATGTTCACAAAACATTGTGCAGAAATGTTTATAGCAGCTTCATTTTTAAGAGCCAAGTGGAACCCACCAAATGTCCAAGAACAGGTGAATGGAGAAAGTGCAGTCTACTCATATAATATGAAATTCCACGTGATCACAAAAGGCATAAACTACTGACACATAATATGCATCTGAAAACAATTATGCTGAGTGAAAAAAGTGATATATAAAAGAATGAATACAGCATGTTTCCATTTACATTAAAGTCTACAAAATGCAAACTAATCTACATTGACATAAAGCAGATCATTCATTTACTAGGAGCAGAATGAACTTCAAAGGGGCAACAGGAAATGTATGCTGGTTTTGGAAATTATTGGCATTGTGATAGTAGCAGTGGTTTCACAGTGAATATACTTATCAAAGTACTTTGAATTTACATGAATAAAGTTTATTGCACATAAATTATATCTCAATAATTGATAAAAATATTCTTCTGCAGCAATACTGGGAAATATTTATTATCAGATATTAAAATATTATAAATGAACTATAAAGAAAATGGTATGTTTTGATGCCTGCATAAATGAACAGGTGGACAGAACAATTATAAAACCCAGAAAGAGTCTACAATTCCAAATAGAAATTTGGCATATAAGAAAATGACATCTGAAATATCAGTGGGAACAAAGTTGAGCTTTCAATAAATGATGTTAGGATCATGGATCACCATATGGAATAACATAAAATTTGATCTTTCTTTCACAGTTTACAGCAGAACACATTCCAAATGGATCAGAGATTTTAAAAAGGAGATGAATTCTTCCATAACCTCAGAAGGGAAATGTTTTTCTAACTATAATTCAAAATCAATGAGTTACAAGGGAAAGAATTATAAATTTGACTACAATAAAGACAACACGTCATAGTAAAAAAAAAAAAAAAAAGAAGTAAAGTAAAAAGACAAATGTCAAATTTGGGGAAATATTTCCAATTTGTACCACGGATGGAAGATTTACACCCCTAGTATACATAGACCTGTTAAAAATAGAGGCCAAAAAACCCACTAAGAACCTGATTGAAATATGAGCATGAGATATGAATTGCCAGTTCACAGAAATAGAAAACCAAGTGAATTCAAACACGTGAAACATGCCAAGATCACTCACACAAAGAGAACCATAAATGAAAACCACCCTGAAATGCAATTTCTCACCTAACAGAATGGCAAAAATCCGAAAGTTTGGCAACAGGTTCCACTGAGGGAACTGTATAAAAGAGGCACTTTCATAATTGGTGAGCCACATAGTTAAACTTTTAAGAGTAAAAAGTAAATTAATACAGCCATTTTGAAAGACAGTTTGGTGTCTTTTACAAAGCTATATGCAGGCTTACCACACCATCCAGCAATTGCACTGCTAGTTTTTAATGCAAATAAATTGGAAATGTATATCTAAAAGAAAACCTGCACATCATGCTTATAGTAACTTTATTCATAATAGCTAGTAGTCGGAAGCAGCCAAGATATCCTTTCAATAAGTGAATGGATAAACAAAAATATCCATATAGTGGAGTATTATTGAATGATAAAAATAAATGAGCTATCAAGCCATTAAAAGTGATGGAGGAACCTTAAATACATATCACTAAATAGAAGAAGCTAGTCTAAAAAGGCTGTATATTGTATGATTCCAGCTATTTAAAATTCTGTGAAGAGACATTAAAAAGGTCAGTGATTGCCAGAGGTTTGGGATAAAGGAGGGAGAAATGCGTAGATGGAACACAGGGTTTGTGTGTGGGTTTTTTGGTTTTTTTTTTTTTTTTTTGGCAAAGGGATTATTCTATATGATACTGTAATAAAAGATACATATCATCATACATTTGTTAAAATCCATAGAATGCACAACTTAAAGATTGAACCCTAATGTAAACTATGGGATTTAGTAGACCATAAGGTATCAATATTGACTCATTAGTTCTGACAAATGTACCACACTATTGCAAAATCTTAATAATAGGGGAAACTGAGGGAGGAGGATGGAGAGGAAGGGTTGTAAGAGAACTTTATTTTTTGTGCAATCTTTCATAAATGTAAAAATGCTCTAAAAATGAAGTTTTCAAAAAGTAAAATAGGCTAAACAACGATACATGCTTTGGCATAAAAAAGTGAGGCTGTGTATATCTGAGGGAAGGGGAACATGATAGAAGGAGCCTTGGAAGCAGAGGCATGAAGACTCCTACAGGGTTTGAGAAAGAGCAAGACGCCAGGGTCACTGGGGTGGATTCGCTGTATGGATTAAAAAACTCCAAATCCAGAAGAAAGACGTGGCTTGCTTGAGGTTACACAACTATCCATTTTCAGATCGGTCAGATAGAAACTCAGTTGTTCTCTTGACGATGAGCAGTCTCGTGTCATCCAAAGGAGGCCCTCCACTCAGTTTTGAAGCTGCAGTGTGCGCTGTTACAATGGGACAGCCAAGAAACCATGCACCGGGATGTTCACAGCTGCTTGAGATTTCCCACAAGTTCTCTTTACACTCCAGCCTGGGTATTTGGCTTCTCCCCTCAACCTGCAGACCATGTGGTTTTACTTTATTTCTGAACCAAACTCAGGATTGCAATCCCAACTTCCTGTTATTAAACCAAAGGAGATAAATCATTTTAAACTAGAAACCCTTTAGTAAAAAAGAAAAAAAAAAGGCGGTAGCAATTTTAACTGTTGGTTGAAAATCATACGGCAGGGGTAATAATTGATTTCATTTACAACATGACCGGAGGCACAAGACAGAGTTGGGAGAACAAATGTAGTCTTTTTAAGTTTCATCTAAATGTCTTCCCTGTATTTCAGATGCGAGTGTCCGAGGCCCTTCCCTAATTACAACAAGGCAAGTGCAACTTAGAAGAATTTGGATTGGCAAACGTCCTGATGTGTGCCAAACTTTCAAAATAGTCCTCAGGTGCAAACAAAACACCAAAATAGGTCTGCCTGCTGAGAAAGATTAAAGCAAGGTGGTGCATGTAAAATGCGTAACACAGTGCCTGTCATAGAGTAAATGCTCATTAAAGGTTAGCCTAAAAATGAACCTACTGACAATGTTTCCCTTTACTGTCATCAACAAAGTAATAATGGAAGAGGAAGAAAAGCTTCCATGAAGCTAAAGAAAAAGCTTTGTATCATAGTTCTTCTTTATCTGTAGTTTCTCCTTCCACATTGTCAGTTATCTGAGGTCAATGGTGGTCTGAAAATACTAAATAAAAAATTCTAGAAACAAATAATTCACAAGTGTTAAACACTGTATCACAACGCTTCAGTCATTCACCTCACCTTAACTTATTACTTCGCATTTTGTCATCTCACATCATCACAAGAAGGGTGAGTACAACACAATAAGATATTTTGAGAGAGAAAAAAAGAGAGAGACCACATTCGTAACTTGTATTACAGTATATTGTTATAATTCTGCTACTTTGTTATTAGTTTTCTTGTTAATCTCTTGCTGTGCCTAATTTATAAATTAAATTTATCATAGGTAGGTATACATAGGAAAAATCAGTAGGTATGGGACTTGATGCTAGCCTTTGCAGATAAGGGGGAGGCTACTGTGTAGCTTTTTGATTCTCAAATTGCGGACCTTGTATTTCTAGTACCCCATAAAATGTTAATAGTTACCATCATCAAATATACTTCAGTAAAAACACACAAATAAAAAAACTGGGCTTCTTTACTCTTTGAAGATTTGAAGAAGTTAGTATTGAATAAATAAAACAGAATGACATGGATCGGCCTGAATTTCAGAAGGACAAGTCCGCCAGCATTAGGAAAGGTGGCTGGAAGGTCAGAAAAGGACACAGGAAGTGAGAAATGATGCAGGCCGTGGGAATGGTCACAAGGCTGCGAGAAACACTGAAAATGCGGAAGAGACAGGAGGTTGTCCAGGTGAAATGCCAGCGTTGTGAGAAAGGGAGAAGTCAGTTTCCATTGTCTTTGGAATTCAGTAGTAAAATCTAAGATATAGAATAAGTAAGGAAAGAAGACAATGAAGAGAAAAAGAAGGAAAAGGAGGAAGATTTGCCTTGAGTTCCTATTCTGTACCAGAGGCTATTAGATCCCTATTTTACTTTGCCCTTGTATTTCCAAAAAATAGATGTGTATTTATTATCTCCACTTTGCAGAAGAGAAAACTGAGCCTCAGAGGAATTAGTAACTTGCCTGTTCCCTTGAGCTAGTGAAGAGTGGAGATAGATTTCAAATCACGCCCTTTACTTTACTACAACTCTCTGCTCCTGTGTTTGCTCATGATATGGCAGCTTCATCCCAGAATGGCTGGGCTAACTATGAAAAAGGCTAATCCCTTTTATTGAACCACGTTAGCTTCAGAGAGTCTTAGCATTAGTCTGAAATTTTGCTCTGATTACTGTCAAATGCCTTTTGAGTATGATTCCCTGCTTAAAGCAGCAGAGACTAACTAGTTTTTAATAGAAGTTATACCCCCGAACTGACATAATAGGAAAGGTACTGCACTCATGTCTTGCTACTCCTGAACCTCCATTCCTGAGAATGTATCATATAGTTATATAGCACTCAAAAGTATCCAATGAAATAAAGAGCTAGTTTGGACCACTGATTTTTAGTGATCAAGTTGGTAGAATAACAACAAATTTTAGACGTAAAATTTAGTGATCAAGTTGGTAGAATAACAACAAATTACCACGCTAGAGGTAATGCGTGCTTTGTTGGACAAAGGGCCGATGGGAGTTTCTGGCAATCTGGCCGATGGCAGATTGCCAGTTCACTTTGAACCTGTGGAATGATGTGCAATGTTGCATGAGCAACAGGTCTGACCCACTGTGTATGGTGTTTGTGAAGATCAGTTAATCACTTATATCAGGCTGGGTATGGTGGCTCATACCTATAATCCCAGCACTTTGGAAGACAGAGGCAGGAGGACCATCTGAGGCCAAGAATTAGAGACCAGTCTGGACAATATAGCAAGACCCCATTCTTATTTTCAAAAATGAAATAAATTAAAAATTGGCCGGGCATGGTGGCTTATGCTTGTAGTCCCAGCATTTTGTGTGGCCAAGACAGGTGGATCACTTGAGGTCAGAAGTTTAAGACTAGCCTGGCCAACATGGCAAAACCCCATCTCTACTAAAAATAAAAAAATTAGGCCAGGCACGGTGGTTCACTTCTGTAATCCCAACATTTTGGGAGGCTAGGTGGGCAGGCCACCTGAGGTCAGGAGTTCGAGACCAGCCTGACCAACATGGAGAAACCCCATCTCTACTAAAAATACAAAATTAGCCGGGAGTGGTAGCACATGCCTGTAATCCCAGCTACTCGGGAGGCTGAGGCAGGAGAATCACTTGAACCCAGTAGGCAGAGGTTGTGGTGAGCCGACCATTGCACTCCAGCCTGGGTAACAAGTGCAAAACTCCATCTCAAAAAAAAAAAAAAAAAAAAAAAAAAGCCAGGCAAGGTGGTGCATGCTTGTAGTCCAAGCTACTTGAGAGGCTGAGGCCGGAGAATCACTTGAACCCAGGATGTGAAGGTTGCAGTGAGCTGAGATCATACCACTGCACTCCAGCCTGGGTGACAGAGCAAGACTCTATCCCAAAAAAAGTAAATAAATAAAAATTATGTCAATGAAGATACATCTGCATAATACATATAAACAGACCTCAACCCTACAACAATTTAACTCTTTTGATTTTCCAATATAGCCCCTAATCCTATGGTGTAGCGGTGCACACTAGTACTTAAGAGACTCAGAGAACAGGATTCACATTCAGGCCTTGTACCCACTCTCTGAGAAGATGGTCTTGAGAGAATTTGCTTTATAAAGCTGAGTAGTACCATTTTCCTTGTGGTGAAATGAGAATAATGATGCCTAGTTCACGGGGTGCTGTAGAAATAAATGTAAATCACCTAACTAGCGTTTCGTAAACACATTATCTCTCACCAGAACAGAAAGAATGCAAAAACACTTACCTTGCAGTGGTCAATGAGGAAGGGGCTACTAATTACTCCGGAGCCAACTGATTTGCCCAACTTCATCAGGAGTAAGACTGGTAGGACCTGAATCCACACTTCTTGCCTAGGGGATCTGGCCACACCTGCAGCAACCCTTCTTCCTGCAAGCACCATTAGGGGGAAAACAAAGCGTAATGTCAAAATACACTTGGCTGTGTCATAACCCCAGTGTAATATGACACAATGTAAATTTAAATTACACAGTGTGCTTTAGTGGAGAAGACCAGAGACATTAGGGACACCTCAGAGTAATTAGCAGCTAATGCAATTCAGGCAGGCACACAGTAACTAACTCCTATGGTCGTCAGCATTTATGCCCACTCAGAGGGCAGCCCCCTTATGTAAATATAAAAGGATAATTACTACGGGGAAAAAAATGAAGCAGGTATTGTTTATTGCAGGGATGAGGAGGAGAGGGGCTTTGAATGTGCAAAGCAGCCCGGCAACCTGCAGCCACTTCAAAGAGGGGCACAGTGTGAAACTGGGAGATTGAACCCCTCCATGCCCAGCACGCAACAGTAGCAAACGGACACACGCAGTGACGATGTTGCTTGAGCTTATTTATAGACGCTTTCCTTCGTCTCTTCTTTAAACATAAACAAAAGGGGAGTCACAGCACTGATTGGCTTCATCAACAGCATGTGGAATAAATTTTGCCTAATGACAGGCTCTCAGCTATTTTGCCACCACTGGGCGCGGACGCCGCGCTTAGCAGAGCCTGTTTGCCAGTGGCGGGCTCCCTGAGTCCCCGGCAACAGCACAGATGAATGGGGAAGTGGAGGGAGCAGCCCTGCTAACTGAAAAGGGGGAGCACTTTACAAACACCATTACAAGAAACGTGAGAAGTGTAACGTGGCAAGAACCAGGCAGCACCTGGTGTCAGCGGCTAATTGTGTTGTAAGGTGGCATGTTAGACCAGCGCGCTTAGGGCAACCCGAGCCACTGCACTTGCCTCGCAGGCGCCGCGTCCTCTGACACAGGCTTGGATTACAGGAGGGAACGGCGCGGTGGCAAAAGCCCCCAGGACTCACGTTCCACTCAGATGAACGCATGCACAGATGAGGAGCCTTTATCTTACCCTTGCAAAGGCTATATTGGATTTTAATATGTTTGAAAAATATTTAAAAAGGAAGAAATCAAAGGAAGAAAGGGAGGGAAGAAAGCAAAGGAGGAAAGGGAAAAGGACAGAAAAAAGGAAGAAAAAGGGAAAATGAGTTTTGTATACATATATTTTTTAAAATTACAATCACTTCTATTTTCTATAAGGCATGATAATTTTCATAAATGTCCCCTTCCCACAATTATTATTATTTTGTAAAAATAATATTATTTCTTAAAACAATAATTTAAAAAAAATAATGGTGGGGAGGGGGGAATTTATGAAAATTTCAATTGGATATAAAGATAAACTTATGTAGTAGAAATTAATTGAAATCTCAGGGAACATTGGTCCTTGGATTCTCTAATATTCTATTCCAAACTCTAATACGATATGCATATGCCCCTCTTTATTGAAGGTTACTTACTGGAAAATTAGCATTCCACCAAAAATTTATATTTACAGAGGCAATTATCAGATTCACACACAGAAAAACCTGAATAAGGTGGAATATTTTATCTAGTCTTTAATGAATAACAGCTCGTGGTCTGTGATAGACATACTGTGTTAAAGTAACAAAAGTCAAAAACAATTGTAAAAACAGAAGAAATTTTACATGAAGAATAAATAATGCAATATATTTTGACTGGTCCTAATTTTCTAACTGCTGATATCCTGGAAATGTTCATGAAAAACCTATGAATTCTGAGGAATTTAGTTTTGAATGTAAGTCTAAGGATATATAGGTAAACCTAAAGCAGTTTCATTGAATGTGATAGATGCTGTGGTTTAAAGATGAGGGATTTAGAAGCAATAAAGTTCGAGACTTTTGTCTCATTTGCAATACTTGTAAGCTGTGTGACTTTAAGCTGCTAACCTAACCTCTCTGAGATTAAGTGTCTTTATCTGTAGTTTATGAACAATATGTCCATTTTGTAAGGTTAGAAGGATAGAAAAAAGATGTATAAAGCTCTGAGCACTGTGCCTTGTATTCAACTGTTTGCTTTTTTAATTCCTAGGAGTAGTATTATTATTTAGGAGAAAAGTAAATATCTTTGGCTTTTAAGATAGACATTCAAAAATACCTCAAAAAAGAACTAAGTGAATTAATATATTCTTCTAAGTTCAAGCAACAAATATAAATGACAGTATCTCTCTCATTTGCCTCAAGATAATGGAAATTCCATAAGCAGACATGAGACTTACCCCAAAGTGGATCTATATGAGTGCTTATCCCCAGGGATATAGTGTATATGTAACTCGATGCGTCTGTTACTGTTGTAATTGGGAAAAAGGAAAGCCATCGTTGTGTAGAAAGAAGCTGAGGCTCTCTGCAATGTCAATGAGGTAGGATCAGAATGACATTTCCAGCATAATGTTAGCCAATTACATGTTGGAAATATGTATGCACTGCTCTGAACCACCTGTCATGTGCCTAGGTTCCTAATAGGAAACAGGAGGCAGTCACCAAAAAGAATAGTGAAAATGAGGGAAAAAACTGCGAATAAAAAGACAAAATTGGCTGAAAACAGCAGCATTCAGAAAGAAACTTCCAAGGAAACTGGCTGCTGAACACTTTTACAGAGAATCGCCATGCTTGCTCATGCTCTCCATTCGGGTCCCTATTTTGGAGAAAATTTTACGGATGCCCTGCTGACAGCTTAATGAAGGAACACTACAAATCATTTCAGAGGCAACAAGGGGTGCGAAACTAGCCTCTTCCTGTGCTGCCACCAAAAAAAAAAAAAAAAAAAAGAAAAAAAAAGTCTGTGTTCTCCCAATGAGGTTTTTCAAAAATGAATTATGCCATTAAGTGCCAAGAAGAAAATTAGCTATGAGCTTTTAAATTTAAAATGATCCCCTTTTTAATTGTAAAACAGTGGCACTTAACTGCTATTGATCCTGCTGAGACACATTAGGGAACAGGGTCACCATAACTGTTAATATTCACTGCTTAGCGAAAGAGCATCAAAGGACATTTTAATGTCACAGACTTTCTCGGGGAGTTTTTAAAGAAGGTTTGAATCAGCCAGCCTATGAATGAAAAGGACATGAGGTAGACAAATGTAGAAACAAATGTGATAGCAATTTTCTGCTAATCAAATCATAACTCAAGATTGATTTTTTTGGCAAAAGTTTATGTCATATAGATTTCCAAGGCTGGTCGACATTTAAAAGTCAGAGTATATATTTTCTATAGACTGGGAGTTTTCAGATGATTATCCAATAGGGAATTTTTGTTTATTTTTAAATATAAATGTAAGAGAGAGCTTTCCTTTTGGGGAAGACCATTTTACTTTGTTTGTACTTCAGAAGTAAGGAATATGAAATATTGATGGTGTTTTATTCAGGATGCAAAGTCTTTTCTACTTTTTTAAAACTTTTGGACAATAAACCACAGGTGAGTATTCAGTTTTTTTTAAAGTAGAAATCATGTCTTTAGAGCATACATAGTGGAGGTTGTATCTTTTTGCTAGGATTTGAAAACACTGAATGTGTGGCATTGTTGACTTCTAGAATGTTGAACTTTAGCATATACAACCAAGATAGGGAGCTGAACAAAAGTGCTTGCTATTAAAATGCAAAGCCCCCTGTTAAACCTCAACAGCCAATGAGGTTTACTTGGCTCATGTTTCTGCAAACTGCGTAAGCATCATGGCACCAGTTTTAACATTTCTTAGAAATGTTCTAAAATCCAAAGCCCCCTGTTAGAAACAAAAGAAATGTTTAAAAAATAAATGTACATTTCATTGGACTTAGAAATGAATTGTGTTAATCTATATTTCTCACTAGATCAATTATTTGCTGTTTTCCAATACCTATTGCTCACTCTGCCAAGTAATTGTTATTGAAACAGTATTATTCTATTGGCCCTTAATTCAAAAATTTATCATTATTACCTGCAAAAATATTTTTTAGAATGTAACTTTTTTGGCAAATAAAATATTATAGGAATTGAGAAATAGGAAATTGCCAACTAGACATGAATAATTTCTTTGGATAGTTTAAATTTTTGTTTCTAAGAAAACATTTCATGTTTTTGCCATCATGGAAGTGTTCTCTGGAGCACCTGGGAACAGTTTGAAAACTGCTGGCCTACAGCATATATTCATTCTGATATTCGTGCGGGGACATTGCACCGGAAACTAATGAACCGCCCCAACTTTTAAGGGAGTCACAACTTTAGGAAGAGACAGACAGGAAACAGGAAATTCTGATGTGAAAAAAAATGTCCTACTAGAGTTAAGACCAGAGCACTATGGTTGTGCAGAGGACCAGCACCTTTCTGGGATTTGAAAGGTGAGAAAAGGGTGCCTAACAGCATGACTTAGGGGCTGCATCTCTGAGGATGAATTGGTATTGGCCAGGAAAAGAAGACAATCTTAGCACATTTCAACAGGAGGAAAAATATAGCAATGCAAAGATGTGAAGCTAAGAGTGGGCATGTGAAAGGCATGAGGCCAGCAAAGAAAATAGAAGCTGAACCTCATCATACTGAGGAGTATGTATTAGGCCATTCTCGTTTGCTATAAAGAAATACTCAAGACTAGGTGAGTTATAAATAAAAGAGGTTTAATTAGCTCATGTTTCTGCAAACTGTGTAAGCATCATGGCACTAGTTTCTGTTTAGCTTCTAGGAGGCCTCAGGGAGATTTTGCTCATGGCAGAAAATGAAGTAAAAACAGGAATGTCACATAGTGGGAGCAAGAGCAAAGGGAGGTGCCACACATTTTAAATGACCAGATCTCCTGTGAAGTGAACTCACTCACTGTGGCAAGGACAGCACCAAGCCATGAGGGATCTGCCCTCATGACACAAACACCTCCCATCAGGCCCCACCTCCAACACTGGGGATTACATGTCAGTGAGATTGGGACAGGGACAAATAGCCATACAATATCAGAGTATAGATTGTATTATTTAAGATATTGGGGGAATCATTGAAGAATCTTCAGCAGGTGAAGGATGTGATCAGATTTGTTACTAGTGTTACTAAAGTTACTCTTCTAACAATAGGGAGAATAAACTGGAAGGGTGAAGCAAGACTGCAGGCAGAGACCATAGTTAAAAAGCTGTTGTGACAATCCAGAGGAGAAATGATAAAACCCTTAAATAGGGAAAGAGCTCATTGGGTGGGAAGAAGCATTGTCTGAGAAATTAACAAGAAGTGGTAAGAAAGGAGGAGGTAGGGCCGAGTGTCTCCTGAATTTCTGGCTTTGGTGCCCATGTGTAGGATCTACCATTCTGCCATTTACTGTAGGTAGGGGTATTGAATCATTCTGTCATGAAATATCAGATAAATTGATTATTTAGGAGCATAATTAGTTTCATATGGGGCATCAAAATGTAGGTAACTGAATAAGTAGATCTGGAGTTTAGGAAAAAGATTTAGGTTCTAGTTAGAATATGCAGGAAGAGTTTCTAAGGCTAGAAGTCTTCACATCGGCCTCAGGGGCATTTAAGGTCCTTAACATTCTTGTAAAATTATGCATTCTTATATATACATTAATGAGGCAAAATTTGTTATGTAAAACAAATTCTCAGAGGGATCAATAACCCTCTAAAAACTATCTGTGTAGACAATAAAAGAGAGTCAATGGTGGAACTATAAGCATTATCAATAGTTAAGAAACTGATGTTCATGTTGAATATGAGGTCTTCAATAATTTGTGCCCATTTCTGTATGCAAATACATACTATTTTACCAAATCCTTCTTCTCTGAGCAGTCAAATAGCTTCACCAGTGCCCACAATACTTTTGTTCTTTCTTGCCTCCAGACTTCTTCCTCTTAACGACCTGTCAGCTTCTCTCTGCCTATCCTGGTCTCACTCTCCTTAAAGATCCATGAAGATTCATAAGGACTCAGGAAGGTTATGTTTTTCTCTTTGACCAACCCAAATGTCCCTTTCCCTCTAAATGTCAGCAAGAGCTTTTAACAGAAGCTTTCATTTGGCTCTTACACAGTAGGGCCCTAAATAAATTTTCAAAATAAATATATAAATCACATCTTGAGACAGCTGTTGATATGCCATTTTGTATGATTTTTAAAATAATTAGTGTCTGTATATGCATATATTGATAATAGTGTCTATATATGCATACATATGTAAATTTGTGCACACACATGTATGCACATATATGTGTATATATATATCCTGCCAACTAAACTTTAAACTCATTGAAGTCAATGTCTATATAACTTTTCTAATTTTGAGCACATAGTAAGCAGGTACATACCAATCGGTCAGGCAGATAAAGAGGAGGATAAAGAAAGGAAGAGGCAGTATACAAAATTCAGTAGAAAGAGTTCCAAGATATATGTTATAAATCTATGTACCAACTTTGTGTCTGCTTTTAGATATTTGACCTCTAAAATAAAGAAAAAAATTACCTGCTCAGCTTGTGTCATAAGATTGTTGTAAAGATTAAATGATACATAAAAATACATTTTATAAAGTAGAATAAAGAAGAGTTTATATAAATTAATCACAAGAAAAATATTTAATGGTATTCCAAGATATTTTCTACTTATTTCCTAAGTACTGAGTATAGTTTAAAATAATTATAGACTAGTGGAATGATTTGCAGCTATGTGTGTGAAACAAACAGAATCAGAATCACAGTAAACTTTTAGCACAATTTAAACAACTAAGCTACTAAACTTCTGTAATTGTCTAATAGTTCTAGCCAGAACAAGATAAAATGTATAATTCTCTAATTCTGGTGATAATAAATCAAACATTTCTAGAGAGGCTAAATGTAAGTATACTACACTCATAAAGACTGTTCTAGAAATTTATCGGAAATAGATTTATGATCAATCAAAATAATTTGTTAAAAGAACTAAGGGAACTCAATTTAGAGACTCTGCCAAATATCATTCAAGAATAAGAACAATTTACTTCTTTAAGATATTTAAGGTTAGATTTTACATAACAGTTTGTATTAGATACAATATTAAATATTCATAAAGTAGGACATAACTGCATATTTTTTGTACATCAATCATTGCTGTTTTGTTCTTTAGTTAATAAATACTAAGAATGTACTAGTCTTTGTAATACCGCATTAATGGGAATAGAGCAAAATCCTTATTTCATGTGTTCATGTGTTTTTTATTCAAAATCAAGTCTCTGCAGCCTTACTTTTGCATTGCTTTTACAGAAACAAAGTAATTTTGGTTCATAAGCATGTGAATTAAATTACTGCTTTGGAGGGTGGTTAAAAATGTGTTGGGAAGGGAAAGAGTATGCATGAGCAGAGCAGGGCAAAAAGAGGCACTTTTGGAATGCTCTCTTCAGAGAGATTACAGAAGCAAATTATAACCAAATCGTGGTCTCATAGCTGTTGTCCTGCGTAGATTATTGGGGACTGCCCTGAAGGTTGTGAGACAGATGAGCCAAGTGTGGGGCCACCATGTCCACGGGCCATGAATTGCCAGTCTGCACACATCTCTGTCTTTGCCCTCACAGCAATGAGAAGGGTAAGTTTCAGGCTTTGTGGAGCCTAAAACTCACACCTTTTGGGAGACCTTCTTAAAGAAAGAAAAACAAATTAATTACAAATACAAAATTAGTTATGAATGAAAATGTTTATTTAGAATAAAGGAAGAAATCACAACAAATTATTTGAGACTTGGAAATCCAGATCCATTCCTGTGTGGTAGCTTCAGTTTGCTGGTAATCCTTACAGAACAATGGTTCTCTACTGCACATTGGCTTCCTCTTCACCTGGAGGAGCCTCAACGCTGAGCATGTCCAACAATCACCGGGACTCATCAAAGGAGCGCCTTGTATTTTACTGGCTTTGCAGGAAATTTGCCACTGTCACCAAGAATCCATAATGAGACTTTAGCTTGTTACCTTTTGTGGTTCTGCGTTCAGTTCATCTCATCTTAGAGAGTCAGGCAATGCTTCACGATAAGACAACATATGGGCTTTTAAAATCCTTGTCTCCTAGTAAGGAAAAAAAGTGTTCCGGTGGAACAGGCTGTGGGCTTGTGATCTTCCCTCCATGCCTGCCCTCCTCACTTTGCATCTCTCACAATCCCTACGGAAAGTCCCACAGTCTTCCCACTCCATGGCTGAGGGTTGTAATGCCTGTGTGCAGGTTAGGGGAGGTGTGATCCCAGCGGCTCACAAATTGATCCCTATAGTGTCATGATCACAGATTAAATTTCCCCAAAGTCTGACAGTTTGGCACTGTCTAGTAGTCAAAGGTGGCAGCTGGAGTCCTAGTCACAGACCTTCAGGTGTGAGGATATGAGTTGATTGCCCTAAACCCACTCCCACTGCTGACAAGAGTCAGGAAGTCACAACACCTCTCTGTCTGTTCTGACAGGTCAATAACATCGAATTTGCACCTCAGAAGTAGATCATTATTTTAAAAATAATCAAGTTGCTTTGGTAGCTGACAGCCAAGAGAGTCGAAGATTGTGATAAGAGTGTGAATTGTCCCTTCCAGCTTTCCAGACAAGAGAACTAAGACATCAGAGTGAAGAGGTTTGGAAAGCCTCATCTTGCAGGTAGTTGAAAAGATGAGCTAGGAGAAGGCCAGAAAAAAAGGCAGTGACAGGATGCAGAGCATCAGAATTCAGTAAGTCAGGTGGAAGTAGGGTTTTAAGATAAAATACATGATGCCCATTTGTATTAGATGCAATATTAAATGTTCACAAAGTAGGGCATATTCAGTTATACATTAATACTATTTTACTATAAGTACATCCCATATATTTTGTGGAATATATTTATTAAAAATTGTTGTATATATGAAATTCATATTTAACATGGTGTCTGCTCTGGTTTGAATGCCCCCTCCAAACTCATGTTGAAATTTCATTGCCATTGTGATCATACTAAGAGGTGGGGCCTTTAAGACATGATTAGGTCAAGAAGGCTCTGCCCTCATGAATGGATTAGTGTCATTATCACCAGAACAGGTTAGTTATTGTGGGTGTTAGATCCACTTTTTCTCAATGTCTCTTGCACTGATTTGCCCTTCCACCTTCCACCATGGAATTATGTGGCAAGAAGGTCCTCACCATATGTAGTGCCAGGCTCTTGGACTTGCCATCCTCCACAGCCATAAGCCAAATAAACTCTCTTTTTTATAAATGACCCAGTCTGTTGTGGTATAGCAGCAGAAAACAGACTAAGGCAGTGTCCTATATTTTATTTGCTAAATCTAGCAGCCCTAGTGGAAAGCCAAATAAAAAGGATACCTTAAATTAGCCAGGAATTTCAGTCCAAAAAATAGAAACCCATTCCAAACTAGTTAAAATGAAAATGAAAATGAAAATAAATGTTGCAGAGATATGTGGTCAATTGATTTTTTTATAATGGTGATAATACAATTATTTAGGGGAAAAAAGGTGCTGGAACACCTGAATATTTTTAAGAAAAAATAAAAATAAAACTTGATTCTTATGTCATACACAAAAACTAATTAAAAATAGATCCTCGACCTAAATAAATGTAAATAGTAAAATGATAAAGCTCCTCAAGGCAAACAAAAGAATAGCTTCATGACATGGGGTAGGCAGAGATTTCTTAGGCTGTAAACAAGGAACTACAAATTAAAAAATAAATTGGAGGCCAGGCATGGTGGTTCACACCTATAATCCCGGCACTTTGGGAAGCTGAGGTGAGTGGATCATATGAGCTCAGGAGCTTGAGACCAGCCTGGGCAACATGGCAAAACCCCATCTCTACAAAAAAATCCAAAAATTAGCTGGGTGCAGTGTTGTGTGCCTGTAGTCCCAACTACCTGGGAAATGGAGGCAGGAAAATTGCTTGAGCTCAGGAGGTGGAAGTTACAGTGAGCCAAGACTACACCATTGCACTCCAGCCTGGGTGACAGAACAAGACCCTATCTCAAGAGGAAGAAAAGAAAGAAAAGAAAAATTGATGAGTTGGTGTTTTAGAATAAGTTCTCTAGAGGCAGAAAAATTGATGAGTTGGTGTTTTAGAGTAAGTTCTCTAGAGAAAGAAATTCTTGTATGAGGCATTTACTCAGTGACTGCAAGAGAAATCTGTGAAAGTAAGGGAAGCAGATACGGCAGAGGAAGAAGCTCAGGAAAGAAGTGGGGTCAGCTGGCATCCAGCCTCTGTTTAATCCCACAGAGAGTTCCAGAACAAAAATGATGCCTCATAGTCATTCCACATGGAGGTCGGTGGACATGCTGTTTATACCCTCATATTATCCAGTCATTGTCTAAGCCACACCAAAAGAGCACATGGACTCCCAGCTGTTTCTAGATGAGATGGCTCCCATTGACTGAGGCCAGTTCTCTGGAGAAGGCTATTGCAATAAGCCTTTAACAGCCAAAGTCACATTACCTGAGGAATGGGAGAACCATTAATAAAGAAGACCTGAGTTAGGCACCAACAGTGTCTACTACCATTGGCCTTCATCAAATGTAAATCTTCCAATGATCAAAAGACATCATTAAGAAAATGAACAGAGAGGTCACATACTAAAAGAAAATATTTGTAACTCATGTGTCTGACCAAGTGCTTATATCTATCACATGTAAGAATTTCACAAAACATTGCAAAAATACAAACAATGCAAAATTTTTAAATAAGCAAATAACTTTTATAGACAGAATACCTAAAATTATAAAAACCGACTCTATCAGTCCATTATCATGCCGCTGATAAAGACATACCCAAGACTGGGTAATTTATAAAGAAAAAGAGGTTTAATGCACTCACAGTACCACGTGGCTGGGGAGGCCTCACAATCAGGGCAGAAGTCAAAAGGCATGTCTTACATGGCAGTACACAAGACAGCAATGCGAGTCAAGCAAAAGGAGAAACCCCTTATAAAATCATTGGATCTCAGGAGACTTGTTCACCACCGTGAGAACAGTATGGGAGAAATCACCGAGTGATTCAATTATCCCACCAGGTCCCTCCCACAACTTATGGGAATTAAAAGAGCTACAATTCAAGATGAGATTTGGGTGGGGACACAGTCAAACCATATCACTGACAATACCAAATTCTGGCAAGTATGTGTTGCTGGAGGGGAGAGGTGAAGCCAGCTGGACTTCCTGGGTCTTGGAGAACTTTTCTGTTTAGCTAAAGATTTGTAAACGCACCAATCAGCACTCTGTAAAAACACACCAGTCAGCATTCTGTAAAAACACACCAATCAGCACTCTGTAAAATGGACCATGTAAAAACACACCAATCAGCACTCTGTAAAATGGACCAATCAGTACTCTGTAAAATGGACCCATCAGTGCACTGTAAAATGAACCAATCAGCAGGACGTGGGCGGGGCCAAATAAGAATAAAAGTTGGCCATGCAGCCAGCAGCAGCAACCTATTTGGTCCCCTTCCATGCTGTGGAGGCTTTGTTGTTTCACTCTTCTCTTGGCGATAAATCTTGCTGCTGTTCACTCTTTGGATCTGCACTACCTTTATGAACTGTACACTGCTAGGGTCTGCAGCTTCACTCCTGAAGTCAGCGCGACCACGAACTCACCGGAAGGAAGAAACTCCGGACACATCTGAACATCTGAAGGAACAGACTCTGGACACACCATATTTAAGAACTGTAGCACACACTGTGAGGGTCCGCAGCTTCATTCTTGAAGTCAGCGAGACCAAGAACCCACTGGAAGGAACCAGTTCTGGACACAGAGGTATGTAAGATGGTACAACTCATTTGAAAACTGACGCTTTCTAATAAATCTATATACTTACCCCATGAAACAGAAATTATACTGCTAGGTATTTACATTCCCCACAAATATAAATAGTATGTCCACAAAAACTCTTGTACAGGGATATTAGAATGTTTACATCAACTTCATTTAGAATCATGAAAACTCAGAAATAGCTCAGTGTCAGTCAGCAGGTAAACATAAATGAATTGCAGCATATTCATACTGTAAGTTAAAATTCAGCAATAAAAATAACTACTGCTATATGCAACGACATATATGAACCTCAAAAACATGTTGAGTGAAAGAAGATAGACACAAAAGAAAATAGAAAGAGAATCATTCAATGATTCTATTATTTGATGTTCAAGAATAGTCAAAACTAACCAATAGACATAGAAATAAGAACAATGGTTGCTTCTGGGGCAGGTTGTTCATGGAGGAACTCTAGAAGATGATAGAAATATTTTACGTTTTAAAAGAGGTTGTGGGTTACCAGAGTGTATACATTTGCCAAAATGCATCAAATCATGCCCTTAATATCTGGGTGTTTTGTAATGGAATGTCAGCTATACCTCAATAACTGGTGTTAGAGCATGTAACTAGAATACCAAGGCCTAAATTGGTTTTAGGGATATCTGAATCTAGGACTTCAAATAAGGTAATCGGTCCTTTCCTTTTCTCTCTCCCTTTCACAGCACCCCTCCAGCTTGCCTCTTCTTGCCTTTGTTGACTTTATTCTGAATCTGCATTCAGTATGTACCACATAGCCTTATGAAAGTTCCTGCAGGGATTTTAGCAATCATGAGATGATCTTCAATGCTAAAATTATGCAAGGACAGAAATGCTATTTTGACTGAACTTATTCACATAAGAGAAAAAACTAAACCGATTGTAATTCTCATTTTAATTGTACATCGTAACTCTCTAGCCTGCTGAAGCTGTTCTTGGTAAACTAACTCTTAGAGTTGATATTAGTCATGATTTATCTGATCCACAGAGGTAAATGACCAAATTGGGGGTTGCCCTCAGCCAGTTTAAGAAACTATCCTTATGTTATTTAGAATTGCACATTTATCAGGACATTTATTGCTGTTTTTATGAAAGTCATGAGAAACCTTAAAAGTATCACAGCCAGAGCTTTTGAGACAGACACATTATTGATTTTGCTCTCTGAAGAGGTCACATTGTGAAAATGGAACAGGTCTGAGTGGGAAAGGTGATGGCTCGAAGTTTCATTTCAGATGGAATCCTGTTGCATGACAAAAAAGTAAAGCTCTGTCTTTCACTCTACTCCTTTTACAAATACGGTTTGACTTCTGCATGCTTGTCTTCCTGCAAATGTTCAATGAGTCTTTCTAGAAACCATTTGTCCTGCAGTTCCCAAATAACATTGTCAGATAATTTTCTTCCCGGGCCTTCAGCCAGCTGGAGATAGGCTCTTTTATTTCTGCATCCCTTTTTAAAACTAAAAGCTAATTTTATACAATTTCTCTTTACATTCCCTAACTCAGAAAAATTGCTTTTCTTAAGTTCTATGATAGTTGACTTAAATGTCAACTTGACGGAATTAAGGGATACCCAGGTAGCTGGGAAAACATTCATTATTCTCAGTGCTTCAGTAGGCAGTGACCCTGTTCCTCTTCTGCTGTAAGGAAAATCCAGGTGTTTTAGCTTTTGATTAGAATGAGTCGGCTGCTCAGGTGTGTCTGTGAGGGTGTTTCTGGAGGAATTGGCATGGGAGTTGGTAGACTGAGTGGGGAAGATCCTCCCCCAATATGGTGGGCATCATCCAATCAGCTGAGGTCCTGAATGGAACAAAAAGTCAGATAAAGAGCAAATTCACTCTCTCTTCCAGAGCCTGGATGCCCCCAAATGACCCAAGACTTAAAATATTTACTATCTGGCCCTTCACGATGGAAGTTTGCCCATCCCTGACCTATGCCATCACGTTCCTCTGTTTCCCTTCACAGTGGCAAATCTCCAGTCTTCTTTTTGAAATGGAATTATAATACCAGGAGCTTAACAGAGAAACTAAGTCATGTGGGGCTGGCCATAGCTGTCTACATTTGAGACAGAAAAGAGTGTTACGGGAAGGTAAACCGCATATCAGCTAGACTTGGAATTTTCTTCTACCAACACCGTAATGATGCTCAAGATCAAAGCACGCCGGCAGTACTCTCCATCCCAACTTCCCACCCATTCACTCTTCCCCTCTCCATGAGGCCCCAGTGGAAGTTAAGTGTTTATATACATATAAGCATGTTCTAATTTATAGATGATCTCTTTCAGAAAAGTTATTTTGTTAATCTCCCATGATGGTTAACCATAAAAATGTTATAGAAAATTCCTGAAAAAATACAAAAATATATTTTTGATCATTAGAAAATCCTTGAGAAGTCAGTAAACAGGTTGTCAATGGAAGCCTGGTATAGGGAGAAGATTGCTCACGTAGGATCCAGAGGGATGAGGGACTCACGACTGATGTTCGGACAATTCAAGAAAATTGTTTCACTTTAGATTCATGATGTGTTTAAGAGTAAGAACTGTAGGTGAATTCTCACTCAGCCATCTAAAATGAAGCTTCTAAGATTAGGTGGAGAACAAAAAGCACCACCGTCTAAATGTACCGTCTGAATGCACCCATCTGATGTCCTAGGACCACCCATCCTCTCTCCCACTGATTTGGAGGATCCCTGAAAAACAGGTCAAGGTATGCATGGGCTGAACCACTGATATGAGTCATTGGACATGCTACTTACAATTATCTCCTACATCAAAGTCAAAGCAAGAAGAGGCCCCACCCTGTTCTTAGTCCTTTTTTTCTCCACAAAAGTAATGTGATATTTATCTTGCCCATGTGTTTTAAAAAATATTTTAATACATCTAGATGTATATTAATATTGGTCATGTATTTTAATATAAATAAGTTTACTATATTGCATGTTTCATTCTACAGCTTGGCATTTCTAGTCAATACAATGTTTTTGTTTGTTTAGGATGTTAATGTATTGATTTGCTTTTTAAGATGTTAATGTTGACATATACGTGCATGATCTATTTGTTTTGATTGCTGTGTATTATTCCATTCATTTGAGAGATATTCAGGTTATACAATTTTCCACAGTTTCAAGCATTGTTCTGCAGACATCTTTATAACCTTACATTATTTTGCTTTTTTTTATTGTTTTTGTTTTTTTTTAATACTAAGTATTCTCATACACCTGACCCCACTAATCATTTACTTATGATTGCTGTTGCAGATATATATTGCCAACATGCTTTTTTCAACTTTTATTAATGGTTTTGTTACACTGAATTTTATAATTTTTGTGAGTTGAACTTATCCTAATTTCTCTTTGTAATTTTTGTGTCTTATTTTCAAAATGTTTTCTATCCAAATATTATCAATAGATTCTTCTATATTTTCTAAAGGTTTGGAATATTTACTTTTTTTCGTTATAACTGCAATGCATCTGAAAGCATTGTTGCATCTAATTACTTTTCCAATGTGAATATCCAGTGGTCCCAATGCTATCTGATACAGTCCATCATTTCTGCACTAGCTTGCAGGGCTACTTCTGTCATTTATCAAGGTTTCCTGTATATCTAGTCTGCTCCTGGGATTTCTATTGTTGGTTTATTTATTCTAATATTTTAGAATCAATTTGTCCAATCCAACAAAAATATCCTTTGAGGATTTTAGCTGTCATATAATTTATTTTATAAACCTAATTAGATAGGATTATCTATTTATACTTCTAATACTTCCTGTTCAAACATAATAATTTTTCTTAATTTAGAATTTTTCTTTTGTTAGATTTGGGACTAAGGAACTCACCAGTAATTTGGGGTATACAGGACACTTAAAAGGTTTTGTATTATTGTTATGATGGTCTTATAGCTAGCAAACTTGCTGAACTTCCTTGTTAACCTTAATAGTTTCAGTAGACTGGTTTGTATTTTTCTATATTAGAAAATCATATTGTTGGCCGGATGTGGTGGCTCATGCCTATAATCCCAACATTTTGGGAAGCAAAGGAGGGAGGATCACTTGAACCCAGGTGTTTGAGACCAACTTAGACAACAAAGTGAGACCCCATCACTACAAAACAATGTTTAAAAATTAGCCAGGCATGGTGGTGCACGTGTATAGTTACAGCTATTCAGTAGGTTGAGGTGGGAGGATTGTTTGAGCCTGGAAGTTCAAGGCTGCATTGAGCCATGAAAATGCCACTGTACTCATACATGGGCAGCAGAGAGACCTTTTCTCAAAAAATATGTACTGTGTTTCCAAATAATGTCAACTCTTCCATTCTAATATTAATATCTATTTCTTCTGTTAGTCTTATTGCATTATCTAGAACATCCAACACTATGATGAATAATAGCAGGGATCCTTGTCTTGTTCCTGATTTCAAGTAGTTGAATCTTAAGAATTTTACTTGTTTTATAGTATTAATAGAAACCATTTAACCAAGTAAGGAAGTCCCTTTCCATTTATAGTGAACTTGACGTTTTTATCATCAATAGGGTTGAATATCATATAAAGACCTTTTTCTTTATCTATTGAGATTTTAATGTTTTTCCTTAATCTGGTAATTTAGTAATCACATCAATAGACATTCTAACATTACACCATTCTTTCATGCCTGAGTTAAACTCTACTTGTTTGTGATAAATTATTTTTAATACATTGCTAGATTTAGCTATCTTTCTAATTTAGTTTCTGAATTGCAAATATAAAGATTACATTTTTCCTTTAAGCTTTGGTAAACCATCTGGGCCTGATACCTTCAGAGAATCTACTGTTTGCTTTTTTATTCTTTTTGTTTGTTTGTTTGTTTGTTTTAGTTTTTGTTTTCATTTACCCTTTCTATTTTTAAAAAAATTATTCTTGATGTAACAAATTTTTAACTTGTATTTACTCACTCATTTTTAGCCCTCTTTGTTTTCTAATATAAGCATATACCATTTAGATTTCATTCAAAAGATACTATTACAGCTACATTTGCAAGTTTTATTATATAAAACAATTATTGCTGCTTAGTTTGCTGCTTATTTCTAAATCACTACGTCCCATTATGATTTCTCCTGCAACTCATGAATTATTAAGAAATGTATTTTATCTTTACATTCACATAAATGAGAATTCACAATTACATTCATAAACGTGAATATAAACACTTCAAAGACAACCTTCACTGACTGGTGTTCATGCCTTTGTGCAGTCCCCTTCCTTTGAATGTGACTAGAACTAGTGACTCTCTTCATTTCTTCTCATTAATTAATGTTTTATTTAAAATTGATACATAATAATTGCACATGTTTATGGAGTAGAGTGGGAGGTTTCAATGCATATATTACTTGCACAATGGTCACATTAGGGTAATTACCATTTCCATCACCTTGAAGTAACGCTCCTAAAACTCCATTCTTTTTTTTTTTTTTTTTCCAGTCAAGGTCTTGCTCTGTTACCTAGGCTGGAGTGTGGTGGTGCAATCATGGCTCACTGCAACCTCTGCCTCCTGGGCTTAAGGGATCCCTCTACCTTCAGACTCCCCAGTAGCTTGGACACCAGGCATGTGCCACTACACTCAGATAATTGTGTGTGTGTGTGTGTATTTTTGGGTAAAGACAGGGTTTCACATGTAGCCCAATCCGGTATTGAACTCCTGAGCTTAAGTGATCCACCCTCCTTGGCTTCCCAAAGTGCTGGGATTATAGGCATGAGCCACCGTGCCCAGCCTTAGAACTCCCTTCTCATGAACATACTGTGGCAAAGATAAAAGGATGTCGCTTCCAAGGTTAGTTACAATGAGACTGGCTTCTGGCTTGGGCACTCATTCTCTCTTGCTCTTGCTCACTCTGAAAAAAGCCAGTTGCCGTGTTGTATTGTGAGTTGTCTTTTGGTGAGGCTCACATGGCAAGCAACAGAAAGAGACCTCTAGCCTACAACCTGGAACCAACTGAATCCTGCCAAACCCATGAGTGAGTTTCTAGGCAAATATCCACCGATCCTCTGGTGCCTAGCCCTCAGATAGATCCAGTCCTGGGAGTTTGACCACAGCTTCATGAGAAAACTTAAGTCACAGCAACCCAGCAAAGCTGGCATTTCTGAACCACAGAAACTGGGAGGTAATAAATGTTTGTTGCCTTAAGTACTAAATTTTGGTGTCATTCATTATATGGGAAGATACTAATACAGATTTTGTTTGTGAAAGAATAGTTAAATACATTGATGCCATTATTATTTTGAACAAGCTCTTATATGATAGATCAGTTAAGAATTCACTTTGATGCTTTTTCCTTCTTTATGTAGACTCAAGTTTCTGATTTGTATTATTTTGTTTCTCTCTAAAGAATGTCTTGTAACTTTTCTTGCAAGGCATTGTTACTGGCAATAAATTCCCTCAATTTCTGTTGGTCAGAGAAAGTGTTTATTTCTCCTTCACTATTAAATGATAATTTTGCAGGTTATAGAATTCTAGGTTGGTGGGGTTTTTTGCTCTCTCCGTCAACACTTTAAATATTTCATGACATCCTCTTCCTGCTTACATGGTTTCTGAGAAGTCAAACGTAATTCTTATTTTTGTTCCTCTATACGCAAGGTTTTCTTTTTCTTCTATTTTTCTCTAAATTTTTAAAACAATTTGGCCAGGTGCAGTGGCTCACGCCTGTAATCCCAACACTTTGGGAGGCCGAGGCAGGTGGATCATGAGGTCAGGAATTCGAGACCAGCCTGACCAACATGGTGAAATCCCATCTCTACCAAAAATGCAAAAATTAGCCAGACATGGTGGTGCATGTCTGTAATCCCAGCTACTCAGGAGGCTGAGGGAGGAGAATCGCTTGAACCTGGGAAGCGGAGGTTGCAGTGAGCCTAGATTGCACCATTGCACTCCAGTCTGGGCGATAGAGTGAGACTCAGTCTCAAAAAAAAATTTTTTTAAATGTTTGTGGGTACATAATAGGTGCCTATATTTAAGGGGTGCATGAGATGTTTTGACACAGGCATGTGATGTGGAATAATCACATCAAGGAGAATGTGGTATTCATTCCCTCAAGCATTTATCCTTTGAGTTGCAAACAATCCAGTTCCAGTTTTTAAGTTACTTTAAAATAGATAACTAAATTATTATTGACTATAGTCATCCTGTTGTGCTGTCAAGTAGTAGTTCTTATTTATTCTTTCTATTTTTTTTCATATCTATTAACCATCTCCACCCCTCACCCCCAAAATCCCCCTACCTTTCCCAGGCTCTGGTAACCATCCTTCTACTCTCTATGTCCATGAGTTCAACTGTTTTGATTTCTAGATCCCACAAATAAGTGAGAAAACGTGATGTTTGTCTTTCTGTGCTGCCTGGATTATTTCACATAACATAATGATCTCCAATTCCAAGCATGTTGGTGCAAATGACTGGGTCTCATTCTTCTTAATGGCTGAATAGTACTCCATTGTGTATATGTATTTTCTTTATCCATTCATCTGTTGATGGACACTTGGGTTGCTTCCAAATCTTAGCTGTTGTAAGCAGTGCTGCAACAAACGGGAGTGTAGATACATTTTTGATATACTGGTTTCCTTTCTTTGGGGCATATACCCAGCAGTCAGATTGCTGGATCACATGGCAGCTAAATTTTTAGTGTTTTGAGGAATCTCCAAACTGCTCTCCATAGCAGGTGTATTCCTCTATAGGTAAGATTTTTTCCTTCGATTTTTCTTCTAATTTTTTTTTAATTTTTAAAATTTTTGTGCGTACATATTAGGTGCATATATTTAAGGGGTACATGAAATGTTTTGACACAGGCGTGTGTTATGAAATAATCACATCATGGAGAATGGGGTATCCAAACCCTCAAGCATTTATCCTTTGAGTTACAAACAATCCAGTTACACTTTTTGAGTTATTTAAAAATATATAACTATGTTATTATTGAGTATAGTCAACCATGATGTGCTGTCAAATAGTAAGCTGTATTCATTCTTTCTATTTTTTCTACACCCATTAACCACCCCTACCTCTGCCACAGCCCCCTACTACCCTTCCCAGGCTCTGGTAACCATCCTTCTACTCGCTATGTCCAGAATTTCTGCTTGATTCTTTTTTAGTATTTCAATCTCTTTGTTAAATTTATCTCATAAAATTCTAAATTCTTTCTCTGTGTTATCTCGAATTTCTTTCCGTTTCCTCAACACAGCTATTTTGCATTTTCCGTCTGAAAAGGTCACATATCTCTGTTTCTCGAGGATTGGTCCCTGCTGCCTTATTTAGTTCACTTGGGGAGGTCATGCTTTTCTGGATGGTGTTGATACTAGTAGATGTTCTCTGGTGTCTGGGCATTGAAGAGTTAGATGTTTATTTTAGTCTCCACTGTCTGGGCTTATTTGTAAGCAAACTTCTTGTTAAGGCTTTCCAGTTATTTGAAAATACTAGAGTATTGTGATCTAAGCTTTATCTGTTATAGGGGGCACCCCAAGTCCAGGAACACTGTGGTTCTTGCAGATTCATAGAGGTACAGCTTTGATGATCTTAGACATGATCTATGAGAATTCTCTGGATTACCAGGCAGAGACTCTTGTTCTCTTCCTTTACTTTCTCCTAAACATACAGAATTTCACTCTTTGTTCTGAGCCACGTACAGCTGGAGGATGAAGTGACACAATCACCTCTGTGGCCACCACTAATGTGACTATGCTGAGTCAGATCTGAAGCCAGCACAGAGCTAGGTCTCACCCAAGGCCTGCTTTATCCACTACCTGGTTACTCTCTGCATTCACCTAAGGCCCTGGGGGCTCTACAATCAGCAGGTGGCAAGGCAGCCAGGCCCATGTCTTTCCTTTCAGGATGGTGAGGTCACCCAGGCCCCAGGTGGCTCTAGAAGTGACATCCAGGAGTCAGGGACTAGAGTCATAGACCTTAGAAGTCTACCTGGTGTTCTATTGTATTGTGGCTGAGATGGCACTCAAATCATAAGATGTAGTCCTTGGCACTCTTCCCTCCCCTCTCCAAAGGCAGAGGAACCTCACCCTGTAGCTGCCACCACTCCAGCCCACAAGAAGTATGGTCAGACTACTGCTGATGTTCACCTAAGGCCCAAGGTCTCTTAAGTCAGATTCTTCCGAATGCTGCCTGGCCCAGGACTCATCCTTCAGGGCAGTGGACTCCCCTCTGGCCCAAGGCAGGTCCAGGAATGCCATCTAAGAGTCAAGTCTTAGAATCAGGGACTCCAAAACCTGCTTGGTGCTCTACTCCTCTGTGGCTGTGCTGGTACCTAAGATGTAAGACAAAGACCCTTTTACTTTTCCCTATGCTTTTCTCAAGCAAAAGGAGTTTGGCCCCATAGCCACCATAGCTGGTAATGTGCTGAGTCTCTCCTGAAGCCAGCAAGTCTCAGAGGCTCACCCAAGTCCCTCAGTGTAGAACCTGGGTATCGCTACTGGTTATTTAGGGCCCAAGGGCCCTTCAGTTAGCAGGTGATGAATGCTGCCAGGACTAGGTCCTTCCCTTTAAGACAGTGGGTTCTCTTCTTGCCCAGCGTGTGTCTAGAAATGCCATCTGGAAGCTAGGGCATGGAATGGGGGCCTCACGATTCTAATCGGTGCCCTATTCTGCTGTGGCTGAGCTGGTATTCTAGATGCAAGACAAAGTCCTCCACCTCCTCCCTCTCTTCAAGCAGAAGGAAGAAGTCTCCTTTGAAGCCTCAAGCTGTGCAGCCTGGGTTTGGGTCAGGGGGTGGGGTGATGCCAACACTCCTTTGGCTGTCCCAGCTGGTGTCTTAACATGTTGTATGCACCCTCAGTCCACGGTCTCAGCCTAGTTCAGCACTAGGACTTGCCTAAGAGTTGCAGTCCTCATGGGCTAGACTGCCTTTCAACTTTATGTGGAGACACAGGCTGCTGTAGCTGTCAGTGGCACGATTTGCAGGCACTCAACTTTGAACCAGTGGGATCAGTGATTCTCTTCTGGCTAGAACTGGTTTAAATTCTCCCTCCGTGGATGGCTGACAGTAGAGTTTGGTCCATTTTTTCTTTCTGTTCTAACAGGACAGCACTGAGTTTAATGCCTCATAGTTGCTGTGTTTTCCCTCCCCCAGTGCCCTGAGATAGTCTCCACACCAAGCTGCTGCTACTGGGGATGCAAGAAGGGTGGGGTCAGTAATTCAAGTTTGTTTTCTTCTATCTCTTCAGTGCCTCTTTTAGCAATATGAGGCTAAAACCAGGCACTGTCAGTGCTCATCTGATTTTTGGTTCTTATGAAGGTGTTGTTTTCTGTGTAGATAGCAGTTAACTTGGTATCCCTCCAGGAGGGATGATTGATAGAGCTTTCTATGCTGCCATCTTGCTCTGCCTCAGTAAGGTGTTTTTTATCCAACTTCTTTATGATAATTTTTCTTTATCTTGGATTTTCTGTAGTTTGAAAACGATCCATCTGAGTAGTTTTTTGGGACATTTTCCTGGCTTGTTGTTCTCTGAGTTTCCTGAATCTGTGGTTTGATGTTTGACATTAATTTGGGGGGAATTTTCAGTCACTATTTCTCAAGATATGTCTCTATTCCTTTGTCTTTCTTTTCCTTCTGATCTTCCCATTGCAGATATATAAACCTTTGGTAGTTGTCCCACAGTTCTTGGATGTTCTAGGGCTTTTTTTCAGTCTCTATTCTCTTTACTTTTCCATTTTGAAGATTTCTATTGATATCCTCAAGCTCAGAGATTCTTCCCTTGGCTGTGCCCAGTCTAGTAATAAGCCTATCAAAAGCGTTCTTCATTCCTATTACAGTGTTGTAGTTGGTTTTTAATCTCTAGCATTTCTTTTTGTTTTTCTTATAGAAGTTTCATTCTTTGCTTGAATTGCCTGGCTGTTTTCGCATGCTATCTACTTAGCCATTAGAACCCTTCACACATTAATCAAAGCTGTTTTAAGTTCTAGGTATGATAATTCCAGCATCCTTGCCATGTCTGACTCCGTGCTTGCTCTGTCTCTTCAAATTTTGTTTTTTGCCTTTTAGTATGCCTTGTAAATTTTTTTTTAAACAAGACATGATGTAGTTAGTAAAGGAACATTAAAGTTTGGGGGAAAGGAAACATTTATGTCTGGCTCTGTGCTTGCTATGTATCTTCAAATTGTGTTTTTTTGCCTTTTAGTATGCTTTCTAATTTTTTTTTAAGATAAACATGATGTACTGGGTGAGGGACATTAAAGTTTGGGAGAGGGGAAGCATTCTATAGTGCCGTGATTACATCCTGGGCTTTTGGTGAACCTGTGCCTCTGGACTTGGAATTTCACAAATATTTCTTTCTGTTTGTTTCTTTTTCTAATTTTATTTTCTCCCTCCTTAGACAGGACAAGATGTCCAGAGTTGGCTGCAACTGGTATTTTCCTTTTCCCAGGTCTATTGGGGTCTAATAAAACCCCAGCAATTTAAGCTCTGGTTAGATAGTTTCTCTCTGGTGTATTTCAAAATAGTTATTTTTTCCCCTTCCCCTGTTGGAAACATGAGGGGAATTTTCCCTGATATTATTGTGGGAACTTGGTTGTGCTCCTGGAGGTAAGACTCACAAAAGCGTGCACACTGCCCCAAAACAGGATCCCCTGGAGTTTTTAACTTAGTCTTGGCCACACTGAGTCCCCAAGGAACAATTCATCAATTACAGTTAAGGCTTTCCTACCCCAGTAGTGTTTCCCAAGGAGGTTTCTGCTCCAGCATGTTGTGATTCTCTTTACCTGCATGTTTCTCCAATTGGGAGAGCAGGAGTTTGCCCTCTGAGCTCACTTCTCTTAAGACATAAGAAGATATATGATTTTTCAGTTTGTTCAACTTTTTACTTGTTGAGATACAGTGGCCACTTCCAAGCTCCTTGCATGTGATATGGAAAATCAAATTCAATATATATCTTTTTAATATTTAATACTAAAAAGTGACAAAACGGGACATATCTTAAAGCACTTCTACGTATTAAAATATAATGTGTGGCCAGGCGCGGTGGCTCATGCCTGTAATCCCAGCACTTTGGGAGGCCAAGGTGGGCGGATCACAAGGTAAAGAGATCGAGATTATCCTGGCCAACATGGTGAAACTCTGTCTCTACTAAAATACAAAAATTAGCTGGGAGTGGTGGTACGTGCCTGTAGTCCCAGCTACTTAGGAGGCTGAGGCAGGAGAATTGCTTGAACCCTGGAGGTAGAGGTTGCAGTGAGCCAAGATCGTACCACTGCATTCTAGCCTGGTGACAGAGTGAGACCCTATCTCAAAAAATAAAATAAAATAAAATAAAATTGGGGGTCCCAATCCAAACCCCAAGAGAGGGTTCTTGGATCTCATGCAGGAAGGAATTCAAGGCAAGTTGCAGAGTGCAGTAAAGAAGAGAGATAGTTTATTGAGAGCTAGTCCATTACACAGTAGCACGTCCTCAGGAAACAAGTGAAGGGGAACGCACTGTCTTTGCTTTACGTTTTTTGTATATAGGAGTTTTGTCTATATAAAGACTTAACTAGGCTGTGAGATTAAACTACATGTGGGTGGGCTGACAGCATGACAAAATTTATTATTCTATTGTTTTAAGGAAAACTATCCTTTGACATTTTAACGTGTAAGTACATCAAAGCATAACTCTAATTTTCTTGAAAACATATATTGTTATGAGTATTGAGACATCTGGACTTTCCGTTGTGGTGGGAGTTTGTTTTTGCAGACATTGCAAAGCTGATTCTTTAGCTGTAAACATCTTGGATCCATGGGTCATGACAGGCAGGAATGTACCTTGTCAGTTTTAAGATGGACTTGATTTTAAAATAGTGTCACGGTGGCTTTCCTAGCTTCCTGCTTCCCTAACATTTTGTTGTTATTGTTGTTGTTTGCTTTTTAAGGAAAATCACTTGTGGAACTGTTTGAATCGCAAGATGAATTAACCATTTTTTAAATGGAACATCAGTTTTCCATAAACAAAAGATAGAAAAACTATTGGTAATTCAACATGGATATTTGGCAGATACTTTCTTGATGATAAACTAAGTGAGCCTGTAGTTTTCAAGGACAACTAATAGTGCAATAATTTTGCTCCTGAAAAAACAGAAGTTTAAGTTTGCAAGCCTTGTTTCTTGATCTTGACAGCTTCTCAATTTTTAAAAACTTTCTGATGAGACTGGTGTTGATATTAAGAAATATAAATGTTTGATATTGTATACTGAAATGTGTTAATATTTGGATGATCTATATAACTTAGTAATACAATATTTTTTCAAACAACCAACACATAATGTTTCAAAACCATGCATGAGTAAAAGAGCCATTTAAAATGCAAGATAAAATAATATATTTTACTAGTATAGAATATGAATATTACATTGATTTTTTAAAAATTCTACATTGCAACTAATTTTTAAGAAACCATGACTTATAAAGTTTTAGTATATTATTTAAAAATCTATCTGAAATTATCTTATAAGTCTATTAGAATTGTTTGTCTTGTCCCAACTACATTTAGGTGTGAGGCTAGATTTTCTTTATATATTTTAACTAAAATAATATATTTTAACTGATTAAATGCAGAAACAGATATGAAAATATAGCTGATTTATTTATTGTATGTTTATTTATTTGAGACAGAATCTTGCTCTGTCACCCATACTGGAGTGGAGCGATGCCATTTCGGCTCACTACAACCTCTGCCTCCCAGGCCCAAGTGATTCTCTTGCCTCAGTCTCCCGAGTAGCTGGGATTACAGGCAGCTGCCACTGTGCCCGGCTAATTTATGTATTTTTAGTAGATGCAGGGTTTCTCCACGTTGGCCAGTCTGGTCTCAAACTCCTGGCCTCAAGTCGTCCACCTGCCTTGGCATCCCAAGTGCTGGGGTTACAGGTATGAGCCACCACACCTGGCCCTAGCTGATTTCTACTCATTTAAACACTATATAATTTTTTAAAATAGAAGGTATTATAACTGTTCTTATTAATTTTTGTTTGCTTTGGAAAACAGTTACTTTCATAAGAATAAATTATTTATGTTAACGTTAATGTGTTTATTTTTACTTTTAGATGAATTAATAACTAAATAAATATAAAACTTCTTAGTTTCATTTCTATTATGATAAATATCAACAGATAAAACCTACCTAAACAAAAGTTGTTTGGAGTTGTCAATAATTCTTAAGAATGTACAGTGTCCTAAGACCAAAAATTTGAGAACTACTATATCAACATATTAAAGACTATAGAGAGTCCAGTGGTATAGAGACTTGCTTAACTTTGGTAAAGCCCAGTCTTTTTCAAATATATTTTATCATACTTTTCTCTTTCACATGCAGTGTCCTTATCTCTAGAAATACATATTCTGTAAGGCACAGTTGGGAAAATTCTTGCATAGAGAATGACCTTACCTCTTGTAATTCTTAAATTACTAAATCTTCAAAACCCGAGATCTTGAAAAAGTCATCTCATTCAGTTTTATCATTTCCCCAGTGTTCCTGAATGTCCTAGCCAAAATTGCCTTTGTGATGAATACTATCTTTTGTTCACAAATATGGTAAAGAAATTAACGTTGCCCAAAGAAAGGTCTGACCTTTAGTCTTGGCTCCTGAGAGGTAACCTCTAAGTCCTTGGAATGTCCTACCTGATGGGAATATCTTTGTTTCCTTGTGGGTCTTGGGACACACTAGATTGTCTAACAATGTGATTTCAAATGAGGCTGGCCATACCCCATAGTCTTAGGATGGGAACAAGCCACATGAGAAATTCAAAAAATATGATTTATGGTGACGACTTTGGGTCCCACCCAGAGAGGCTGGAACTAGACATTTCAGTAAACAATTATGCCTACATAATGGGGCCCCAATAAAACTTCTAGTCACAGAGGCTCAGGTGAGCTTCTCTGGTTGGCAGTCCTGTGCATGCTGTCACACGTCAATGCCAGGAGAGTAATGCTGTCCTGACCCCACAGAGATAGGGCAATGAGGACACTTCACATTAGGTGCTGCCCTAGATTTTGCCCCGTGTGCTTCCTCCTTTGTCTAATTTTAATTTGTATTGTTTTTCAGTGTAATAAATCACTGCAAGAAGTACAACAGTTCTCAGTGATTTCTGTGAGTTTTCTAGTTAGTGTAGGATCAAATGTGAGCATGCTTTATGGGGAGCCCCCCAAACTGCAATTTGTATGAGAAATAAAAGGGAAATTGTGTGGACTTGTTAAAGGACTGCTCCCTTTAACTTTGCAGTTGGCTAAACTCTTCCTACTATACTTATTCCTTGACTTCTTTACAAAGTAAAAAAATAAAATAAAATAAAGCAAAACGAAACTATTTTGTTCAGGTAGCCATTGAAATCTCTTGATCTTGGAGAAGGCAGGTATCTACTTCAATGGCTGCTGAGAGTATCTAGACTAAACATTGGTAATTTCTTTTCCCTTGGCCAGTGATAGATCTAGTGGTAACCATGGGGCCTAGCTATGGTTGATGAGGGATAAGTGAATTCTCTTAAATGGAGCTTAGCGAAAAGCCTTTATTCTGTTCTGTCTGGAACGTAGATATATTATCTGGAGTTGTAGTAGTCTTCCTGCAACCACTGGGTAATAAGGATGGAGATAAAAGCTAACTTAAGAATAACCCAGCAGAGATATAGAAACAGTCTTACAGAGTCACATAAGAAGGATGAATGGATAGGAAAACAATTGTTTGAATTGGAGATTAGCATGCAATGTAAATATTCTTACAAACTACTTCAATAAACACATCCTTTTCTTTTGTTATGGAATGTTGTGTCTCCCACATTTTTAAAATAAAATATTAGCTTCGAAAAAAAGTGATGTTAAAACAGTATTTATATCAGTATTTGGCCTACCAAAACACCATTGTGTATCTACTATCATATCAAATATACAGTGCCAGAAATGTAAAACAATATTAATCAATGAAGAGAAAATGTGAAGTCTTAGCAAACAAGCTATAAGGGACCAGAAAAGCAGCAACATATTATTAGTATCAAAGAATAATTTATATCATTTTTCAAAATTAGTAAACTGCAAAATTAATCTACAAATGAAACCTTACTGAAGAGACTACTCAAGTGTATTCAAATTTACTTGAATATCTCTTAATCTTAAGCATAGTATCTTCAGTTTACACTGTTCTTTTCTCTCTCCCAAATTGCACCTCATTTACTCCCACTTAAACCAGCTATTCCCAAAATAACTGTTTTCCTTCACTTACAGACTTTCAAAAATCTTCTATTTGAATTTCATATCTCCAAAACTAAACATTTTAACATTATGTTAACATTATGAATATTTTGGTTCCGAAGGGGGGAAATACGATGAAAATGAATTTACCAGAACTTACTGTCTTAAATATCTCATCCTTGTCAGTCAATATCAATAAACATTTATTAAGTAGCTACAGTGGCCAAGTCACTATGGCATACAGAAATGAAGAGTCAACGCACATAGCAGTGCGGAGACACATGCCAAACGAAAAATCTGGCATGTAAGTGACAAACGGTATGTTTCTGATTTAAAACAATTTGCACATCTGTACCTATCCTTCACATTAATTTACAAGTGTAGACAGATAGATATAGTATGTAATATTGTTTTATGTTATGCCAGCAAGAAAATCAGTGCCATTAAAGGGTTGAAAAAAGAGATATTTGCAAGCTGGAGAAGAGTAGGAGAGAAGGATAGAGTGTATATGGCCATAGAGAATGTCGTCATCCAAGCAGGAAATATTGTTAATTCTGAACAGAAACCATGAGCCTATGAGTTGGACCCAAATGGAATGTAACTATGTCCTGGGGCAACAAGAAAGAGCCAGAGGGGAACTTCAAGCCTTGGCCTAAGGAATAACATGATTCAAAACGAGGAAGTCAAAATCAGTCTCAGGTGCAGGAGGCAACCACAGACACTCAGCAAATGCAAATACAGAGGTAAGGCTGGGAGCAGAGGACAAGAAGGAGAGAAGTTTCACCTCTAACATGACTCCCAGAGGCCTGTCAGAGTCAAGGTCCTGCATTCTTAGATGCAAGCTGAATGCTGAACGTGTGGGAAGCACAGAAGGCAGTAGGTAGGGAGGATGTTGAGTGATGGGACTACAGATAATACAGAGCCCAGAAACAGCCCTGGGCTACTGCAGGAGTAATAGAAGTAAGTGGGATTGTTAGGTGATGTCATCCCCCTGCACAGCTAGGTTCCCACCCAGACTAGTGATGGGGCTGAGGCAGTGTGCATTCCATCTGTTACACAGGTGGACAATTCCTAAGTCAACAGATGATAAGAGAAAGCACCTATAATAAAATTTTCATTTGATAACTGAGAATAAGCTACAAGGTAAATCTGAGCTGGGAAAATCCATGCATGTGTTGGTTGGACAAACTATTTCTTAAATTGGATTTGAATATTTGAAGCAGACATACCATCCCTATTAGTAACTTTTACCAAAGTTCATGGTAACAGAGTGGAAAGATGGACATAGTGACAGTTACTAGTTTATCACCTTACAGGAACTTCTTCAAATTAAATATATTTTTATGTAAATTAAATATGCAAAGCACAGCCAATATATTTCTATCTCTTTTCTTCCTGAACTAGCTGCATTGGTCAGGGAAATTAATTTGGAAACTAGAGCACTGGCCTGACTGGCTCTGAATTGTCTCAGTTCCACGTGAGTGATCTGGTGGAGTCTCCAGAATTGGAAGACTTGGACTCTCATACTCATTCTGCCTCATCAAGCAATGTGCCTTTGGGTGACTCTTGGACCATTCCTGAGACTCTACTTATGCCCTGAGAAATGGAATGGCTGTTGACAAAGTACCATCTCCCTACAAGAATAAATGCTAAACTGCTATGAAAATTCTCAAGAACTCTGTAAATATAGCCCATAATCTTAACAGTGGTCAAGGAGATATAGATATCTGTCTTAAAGTTTTGGGGCTCATGCACAAGCCATACGTATTTGAGATTGTCCTGAGCTCTAGTGTCTCCATTCTTGCAATTTGCCTGCCATCCAAATACATCATCTAAGAAAAATAACTCTATATCACCTAACTTCACAATGACCAGAAAAAGAGAGAAATATGCTGCTGAAGCCAATTGCTGAATAGCAGAATTAAGTCCAAGGGGATGCCACATTGAACTGGAATAGAATGTCCAAATTTGAAGGTCCAAAAACAGTTAAAAAATCCGGAAACCAAAAGGGCAGGGAAGAAGATTGTAAATGCTGAAATGAGAGAAGATGGTCTGGATGAAGAATGGCTGAATTTTTACATCATTCCACCACAGACTTAAAACAGTTGAGGTACATTTGCAAATTCTGTCTTAGCTGAGTCTCAGGACATGAGATATATATTATAATTATTTCTCTTCTATCAGGATTTAACAATCTGCGTTTAAGTTCTCAAGAAAAACAATGTATCTAAGTGTTGTTAGGAAAATGTACTGTATAAAGATGTATATTTTTCTTTCCGTTTTTTTGTAGAAATACGATATCACTATGTTGCCCAGTCTCTTCTGGAAGTCCTGGCCTGGAGTGATGCTCCTGCCTTGGCCTCCTAAAGTGCTGAGATTATAAGCATGAGCCACCATTCCCAACCAAAAGACACATTTTTAAAGAAGAAGATATGCATAGTTTCTGAATAAGAAGCATGTTCTTCGCCTGGCGCAGGTGCTCATGCCTGTAATCCTAACACTTTGGGAGGCTAAGACGGGTGGATCACCTGAGGTCAGGAGTTCGAGACCAGCCTGACCAACATGGAGAAACCCTGTCTCTACTAAAAATACAAAATTAGCTGGGTGTGGCGGTGCATGCCTGTAATCCCAACTACTTAGGAGGCTGAGGCACGCTTGAACCCAGGAGGAGGAGGTTGCAGTGAGCCAAGATCACGCCACTGCACTCCAGCCTGGGCGAGAGAGCAAAACTCTGTCAAATAAAACAAACAAACAAGCAAAAAAACATGGCCTTCAAGGAATCCAACCCTCCAAATGCTGGGGTAGAAATGTAGTCAGATGCACAGGAGGAGCAGAATGGGGTGAGGAGAGTGGATGAAGGAACAACTCTGTGCTCTAGATTGGATTAAAGCCTTTGAATTTGGAGCTCTTTTTAAACTATCCTCATCCAACCCTTACTACCAAAGATCTAATTATAATGGCAGGGACATATTTAGCTAAAGAGGAGAAGGGAACCATGCCAATCTATGATTCAAGTATGTTTCCTTAAATCTGGGGTACAAAGTCACACTTCTGGTTTCGACCCAAGTTAATAAATCTTATTACAAGGACAGTCTCCAGGCTGCCCATGAGAAACTCAGGAGGAGCTTTTCAAAATCACAAGTTCATAGGAATACTCTACCCCACACCTATTGAATCTGGACCTCCACTGATAAATCTGTAAATCAATTGAGACACTACTGAATGAAAGTAAAAGAAGAACAATTGCAGAATAGTTTATATAAGAAGGTGATTTACAGCCAGGCACATTAACTCAAGCCTGTAATCTCAGCACTTTGGGAGACCAAGGTCGGTGGATCACCTGACGTCAGGAGTTTAAGACCATCTTGGCCAACATGGTGAAACCTTGTCTCTACTAAAAATACAAAATATATATATATATATAGCCTGGCATTGTGGTGGGTGCCTGTAAACCCAGCTACTTGGGAAGCTAAGGCTGGAGAACCACTTGAACCCAGGAGGAGGAGGTTGCAGTGAGCCAAGATGACACCACTGCACTCCAGCCTGGGCAACAAAAGCAAAACTCAAGAAGGAGAAGGAGGAGGAAGGAGGAGGAGGAGGAAGGAGGAGGAGGAAGGGGAGGAGGAGGAAGGGGAGGAGGAAGAAGGGGAGGAGGAGGAGAAAAAGGAGGAGGAGGAGAAGAAGAGGAGGAAGAAGAGGAAGAGGAGGAGGAGGAAGAAGAACGTGATTTACTATCACATGACATATCCAGAAAAGCATTTCAGTACCGACTAATTCAACAGCAGTACTGCCAAGAACCCAGGTACTTTCCTCCCCATCATCTTCAATGTGTTGGCTTCTGCCTTCAGACTTATTCCCTTATAGTTGCTGGATGGTTGCTACAGCTCATATCTTTACACAGCATGCCCACAATGGAAGAGACAGTCCCTTCCCTGGTCCTTAGTCTCCCCATTTGATTTACCTTCACTTCCCCTTGACCAGAATTGCATCATAGGTCTATTCCTAAAAAAAATTTCTGGCTAAAGAAATTGAATTAACACAATTTGTAACTGATTAAGGTCCTCTACACTGGATTTGGAGAGGATCTAGTCACCTAAAATACGTAGCCACCTTGCTACCAAGGAGTGGTGGGCAAATAACAGTTAGCTAGGCAACCAAAAATGCCCCCAAAATCTGCATGTGTTAAAGACAGCCTGGTAAATTTTAGGCAGCTAGTCTAACACAGGTCTATAGAAAATCAATTTCTTAAGTTCCTTAATTCCATTAGGTTATATTTCACCACACAATTAAATATATAATAGCACAGACTTGTAGTGTGGTCCTTGTCCTGACTTCTGCACAGAAGTGCACATCACTTCAGCATGTTATATCTTGGGAGAATCAGGGGAATCATCATATTCCTGCTCACAGTGACTAATGCCTCTGGTGAAACCAACAGAATCCCACCAAACAATGCTGCAAGCAGAGAATAGGAAATATAGTTTAGATGTACTGACTTCATTATTACCCCAGAAAACCCTTTTGTTACTCCCCAAAATATTGAGATTTGTAGGATGATATTGCAAGACAACGGGAAGTTCTTAGTGATATGTTGGGAGCAGAAATAAGCGAAAACATAAGTTCTTTAGTAAACATTTGATTCTGATATAGTTTGGACACCTATCCCTGCCCATATCTCATATTGAAGTGTGATTCCCCAATGTTGGAGGAGGAGCCAGATGGGAGGTGTTTGGGTGAGCTGTTATGAGATCTGGTAATTTACAAGTGCGTGTCACCTCTCTCTGCTTCTTGCTCCTGCCTTCATCATGTGAAATGCCTGCTCCCGTTTCACCTTCTGCCATGACTGGAGACTTCCTGAGGCCTTTCCAGAAGCTGAGCAGATGCGAGCACCGTACTTCCTATACAGCCTGTAGAACCACGAATCAGTTAAACCTCTTTTATTTATACATTACCCGGTATCAGCTATTTCTTTGTAGAAACTCAAGAATGGCCTAATACAGTTTCAAAGATACGAGGTCATATGGGACATTTTATGTATATATACATAGTAGATCCTCATTATTCACAGATTCTGTATTTGCCAGTTCTCCTACTTGATGATATTTATTAGAAACCCTAGAATTAATACTTTGGCACATTTGCAGTCATTTTTCATATATTATCAGAGTGGCAATAAAATTTGAGTCAACCAACACACATGTTCCCTGCTAAGGTGGAAGAAGGCTATTCTCTATCTTCTTGTTTTAGCTCTCATCCTGTAAATGAGAATTATTTCCACCATGTATTTCAGTGGCTTTCATATTTTTGTGCCTTTTGTTGGTGATTTCATCATTTTAAATGGCCCTCCTAGCCCAGTGTTAAAGTGCTGGCTAGGATTCCTAAGCACAAGAACGCAGCCATGGAGGTATCTCATGGGGAAAATATGTACACTGGATAGGTATTATCCAGGCATGAGACACAGTGCTGATGTTTGTGAATTCAATGTTAATGAATCAACAATATATATTAGATAATGTGTTTTTAAACAGAAACATACATAAAACAAGATGCACTGATATACAGGTGCACCTATGTATTGATCCGTTGATGAAGATATTGTAACTAGAGGCTTGAAGGAACTTAATCCTGATTTCCCTAAAACAAATGGTTCTATATTCACCAATTCAGTATTTATGGTGACTTTATAGAACATAACTACCAGAAATCATGAGAATCAACTCTGCACGTGTGTGTGTGTAAAATCTCTTCAGCAGTTTTTTTAGATAGTGTAATAATTACTCTTTGTGTTTCTCCTGATAGAGTTCAGAACATATCACCCCAAAATATGCTGCTTTGGCATGTTGATTATTTTCAGCTGACTGCACTTAAGAACTAGCAGATGCAGAAAGGGCTTTCTGACCTCCCTTTTTCTACCTAAAAGGAAGTCATACAATTTCCCACAGGAAAGGTGCCCTCCCTACACCAGAAAGAGAAGAACATTCTTAGCAAGCACCAAAGACTGGCAGTCAATGCCAAAATAGACCTGTAACACAAATCAAGCTACTAAAGTCAACCTTACTTGCCATTAGTTTCTCCCATCTATTTTTAGTCACTGTCAAACAATTTACTGCCCCTAGGACTACACCCTTTGCCTTTTCACATCCCCACAATTTATCTTTTGTGTATGTGTCCAAAGACATACAAGTTTTTGGGTCCAGTGACTTCTTTGGGTCTTCATTTTTCTTCGAAAGATTCCCATGTACACATCAAAATAATGAATAAATGTGTATTCTTTTCTCTTGTTAACCTGTCCTAGTTAGTTGAATTCTTAGGCCCAGCCTCAGAACCTAAAGGAGCGAAAGTGTTATGGGTGGAAGGTGTCCAGGTTCTTGGCATTTTGAACAAAGAATTGGACAAAGCACACAAACAAAGCAAGGAAAGAATGAATCAATAAAAGCAGAGATTTATTGAAAACAAAAGTACACTCTACAGGGTGGGAACCCCCTCAAGCATAGGAGTGCAAGAGCCCGACTACAGAATTTTCTGGGGTTTATATACCCTCTAGAGGCTTTCCACTGGCCAAGTGGTATATACTCTATGCAAAAAAAGAAGTGGCCTGAAATCAGTCTGATTGGTTGTGGAAAGCAACAAATTAGAGGCTGAAGCAAAGTTGCAAAGTTACAAAGTTACACTCCTAGGCAAACATCTGATTGGTTGCAAAGAGCAACCAATCAGAGGTACATTCAAATTTCCATCTGCCATGCAGAAAAAGTTGGGGCGAGTGGGAGAGGGGGTGGTGTGGTTTGCAAAGGGAGTAGCTTCCCCCTTGTCACTTAGGTGTGGAAAGCTGAGGTTCCCCTTTAGATTCAGTTCCAGTAAGGCAGTGTGAAACGGCCTTAGGTTCCCTGCCTCCACAGCCTATTCTCCTGCCTCAAAAGGAAGTTTTTTTCTCCCCTACATCTCCCAGCCCCTCCACACTATCAGGAATATACAAACTTGTTGTATGCCAGTGTCCATAATTTAATATATAAGGAATTGGCATTATGAGTGCTGGACTGCTTAAAGAATAAAAGACAGCACCAAGTTAAATAACCCAAAGATAATACCTGGAGGAATAAAAGGGAAGATCTGTGGTTATCAGATCTTGGGAGCAAAGAGGAGGAACTCCTTGGTGCTTGGGCTCAGACCTCCAATGAGGAAACACCTCTCGGCTGCTCCTCAAACTTCTGAAAGGACACAATAAGGCTGTTCTGTGAGTTGAGAATGAAACGAGGGGCAGGAAACAGCATCCATAGTTGGAGCGATATTGAAAGGCACAGGAAGCAAAAAGGCAAGACTGGGTGGTGCCTTCCTCCTCCTTTAGCCTCACTCTCTCTATCGCCCACTATTTGCAGAGCCTATAACAGGGGCTAACATGGGCAGCTGGCAAAGCAGAAGTGTGGTTTCAGAGTCTCTCCCTCAATACCACAAAAGGTGTTTTAGAAGCTGGGAGCCAATACGCACACAACTGGCATTGCATTCACCTCTTTCTCCTCAGCGTCCAATTAAAAAATGCCTAGGGAAATGATGATTGTAGTTAGCAGGTACTCAAGAAGCATCCGGGGAAAAATAAATTATATACGCTCTCCTCTGACCATATTTAGCACTGATTGTTTCAAAAACTGGAGGAAAAGCTAATACAAACACCATTTTAAGAAAAAAAAAAACATGTTGGTTTAATGATTATTCTTATGCAGTCAGTTCTAAATTATTATCTCTTCATTTACTCAGAAACACAGTATATTCATTTCGAATCTTTATGATATTAGTTTATAGATCACTAGAAAAAACAGACAAACATAGAAAGATCACAGTGTATCTACCCTTTTCCCTGTATGTATCATACCAGCCTGTATGTAACCAGAAGCTAAACAATTCTGACCTGAAACATAAGAAAATAGAATAAGGACACATCATATTTCAGAGAATTCTAGTAATAGGTATATTTATCAAAAATTTTAACCACTGTTTCTATGTGAGAGCTTGAAATCTTTTTGTCAATGAGAAAATAAGTACTTTCTAATAAGTAAAAATATTGACAAGAGCTCTTGTCCCATTAGGCTGTTAAAAATACACTTGGAAATAAGTGAAGAAATTGGTTGCTAAAGCATATAATCTTTACTGGCAATAGCTAAAAGATTGGTTATGTTTTGTCAGCAATTGAGACAAAATTTGAGTCTGAAGTCAATAGAGGATTTCACTTTCCAACTCTACTGCTTATTTATCAGCTTTCATAGAGGAAATTTGCAAAATAATACTGAATACATTGCTGCACATCAGGTTCTTTGTGACTGGGATGCTTACTCTCCTCTTTTAAGTATCCATAAAGATCACCTTTCAAAGGGTCTACAATAGAAGCGAGATGCAAATAACTAAAAGAGGAAATAACTGGACTGTGTCTATTTTACCCTGTGAATTAATTTCCTACTCATATTTATCACAATGCTATGAAAGAAAAGGAACCCGAAATGTTAGTAGAAAAAGAGAGAGAAAAAACTAATTTATCAGCCTCTTTAGCCCTGTCGAGGCATGTATTCACTTTTCTGAAGTATTAAACTAAAACAACAAAAGATGGTTATTTGTAACCCACCCATCCCCATCCCCAGATTCAGATTCTACTACACCATGAAAATTCTTAACATGATTTGGGAGGTTCCATCATTTCTCACACACACACACACACACACACACGCACATACACACAGCAGAAGCAAATTATATTGCACTGGAGGTGATTCCCTGCCCTCCAGGGCTGGATGGTAAAGAAGTTTATTTTATTTTATTTTATTTTATTTTATTTTATTATTTTATTTATTTTGAGACAGGGTCTTGCTCTGTCACTCACACTTGGTTTGCAGTGGTGCAATTGTGGCTCACTACAGCCTCAACATCCTGGGCTCAAGAGATCCTCCCACCTCTTCCTCCCAAGTAGCTGGGACTAGAGGCACACATCACCATGTCCAGCTAAGTTTTAAATTTTATGTAGAAACTTGGTTTCACAATGTTGCCCAAGTTGGTCTCAAACTCGTGAGCTCAGGTGATCTTCCTCCCTTGGCCTCCCAAATTGCTGGGATTACACAGCTGGCCAATAAAGAAGTTTTATCCACAAACGCCCTGAAGAAGCAGTTGAAATGAAGATACTCTTGGCCAACAGAATGGGGTTTCATAATTGTGTCTGATTCAATCTTTCTCATGTAGAACATGAGGTCTTTCTTCACTCTTAGAATACGTGAAGTGTGTTGTATGTGACGGGGAAGTTAGTTCCTATCTCTATCCTGATGATAACTCAATTAAAACTCTCTGATGAATCAACAAATGTCAAGTAAGCAAAATAGAAGTCTATTCTGGAGACAAAACAGGGAAGCATGTTGTCTAGTGAAAATGTCATCCATTATTACAAAAGAGGTGGAAGGACAAAGAAACCTTAGACCTATGAAAGGTAAGGGGAGTTGTCTTGTGGGTCTTTCTTCTGTACCATTCTAATTCTCTGTATATATCTTTCCAGCCCTCACTCTTGAAAAGAGTCATTCTAGGAACCTAAAATTAGGTTGAAAAGGAAGAACAAAGCCTACTGGGTGCATTGTGAAGAGCCAATATTCTTTTTCCCAGAGTTCACTTGCAGTTAATTTCTAGCAAGTCCAAATAGGTAAGATTCCTTGAGGTCTGCATGAAGACTATTTCTTCTCTGTTAGCTATGCTGGGGCATGTTACTGGGCTGTGTGGACCTGTTTTTCCAAGGGCTCCTACCACCAGCGCTATCTGAAACCATCAGACTCTTTTCTTGTCTTCATGAGATAACTCGTTGCTATGAACCTGCCATCAAGATCATTCTGGTTTCAGGGGCACAAGGCAAATGGACTGTTAGTGCATGGAGTGAGAATGAAGCATAAAGTTCCGTTCCAATGATCATATATCCAATCCAGAGGCCAGGAGGGAGCAGTCGTTCTCAGATATGGGCTACACAGTCCAGGGTGCAATCTCTTTTAAATATTTAAATATATGGTATGTGATCCTCCATCTGTGCCCTTTCCCTGGGCTTCCTAAATGTTACCGGTGGGTTTGGGAAAGTGCTTCATAATTTTTAGTTGGACTGACAGTAATCGACTGTGAATCACAATTAGTCATAGTCCCCAAATTGCTTGTAAATCCATAATTTAAAAGCATACGTTTTTAGTAATTATCTAAGCTATATATGCAAATAATATACCAGTGTTTAGATGGAAAACACATCTAAATGGTTGAGGTAGGCAATGTCAATATTACTTATCTCCAGTTGACTGTTTACAATTCAACCAGAACTTGGTGAGATACATTTTAGCTAGGATTGTGTTATATAATGATGATGGTGGTGGTGATGATGATGATGATGATTTTAAAACTGCTAACATTTACTAAGAATTTCTTAGGCTCTATTCTAAGGACCATATGCATGGTAACAATACTTATAACCACTCTCTAACATTGATACTATTTATTTCTATTTTAATAAAGAGGGAACATAAGCACAGAGAGGTAAAGTAACTCACCCAGTATCACACAGTTAGGAATCGCAGAGCCAAGCCTTCAACTGCAGGCAGTTTTACTTCAGAACATGGATTCTTAAATACTATGCTGTCAAGTAACTCCCCAAGGAACACTCCATTTAGAAGCATCTGATGAATTCTGAAATGTGAGTCCTGACTACATCACCCTAAGCTCAGTGGGGATATATGGTCACACTAGAAAATAAACTTTAGAGACCTAAGTCCTAGCAGTGACTATCTAGATAATGTTTGAAAACATTTATCTAATGATGAAGTCATTCTATCATGATTGGATCAGGAATTTTATCCCATGAGGAAGACAATTTAAGGAAATAGGGGATATTATATAATCAGTGCAGTAAATAAAAATAAAGAGCTTACTAGGAATGGGGACCCCAGTTTTATAAAGGTACACAGAACCATCCAGGCAAAGTCATTTTTTTTGTTGTTCTTAACTAGAGGCTGTGAACTAAGCATAACATCAGAATCATTCCATCCCGGTTCTCATAAACAAGAAGCTGACACAGAAATAGAAAAGGGGATGGCTGACGGCAAGTGATGACTGAAAAACCAAGCCAACATTGAGAATTAGATCCCAGTTTTACGCTCCCTTTGGCATCTAGAAGGACAGTGGTGATGAAATTCTAGGGCACTAGTCACACAGTCTCAGGTTTCCACCTGTGTCTGTCACTGCTCCTCTGACATGACCTTGGCAAGTTACTTCAATTCTGTAGCATGGTGAGGATCTTTAAGTCTAACTCACTATGGTTTCATGATTCAATGAGTGAGATAATAAATAAAAAGTGCTGAACACAGAGTCTGGTGCAGAGCAGAAACTCAGTAACCTTAGCCAAAAGCCTTGTAGTGGTTCTTGACTCTTCCTTTTCATACCCTACATGGGATTCCTCAGACAGTCCTTGGGCCCTGCCTTCAACGTGCATCCAGGTTCTGCCCTTGCTCACTTCCATGGCCACCTGGTCCAAGCTACAGGAATCTCTTACATGGCTATCACAATAGCCTTCTAACAGGTCTTGCTTCTTCCTCCTGTTTTTCACAAACAATTTTCAGAGTAATCAGCATATTCTGCTAAAATAGTTGTCAGAATACATCACTCTTGTTAAAACAGAACCTTAGACAAATTAAATTTAAAATAGTTTAATTGAGAAAAGGATAATTCCCAAATTGGGCAGCCCCTGAATCAGAATAAGTTCAGGCAGATCCTGGAGCTGCACACAGTCAAATAAAATTTATGGGCAGAAAAAGGAGAATGACATACAGGAAACCGAAGTGAGATATAGAAACAGCTGGATTGGTCACAGCTCAGTGTTTGCCTTATTTAAACCCGGTTTGAACAGTTGGCCACCTGTGATTGGCAGAAACTCAGTGATTGACACAAGAGTAGGTTATAGTCTGTTTACACATCCAGTTAGTTTACAGCTCACTATGGAAGAGACCTTCAGGCTGAACTTGAAATATGTGAGGAGGCAGCTTTAGGATAAGCTTAATTTAACAGTCTACTGCTTGAAAGTCTCCAGTAGTTTACCATCTCATCTAGAAAAAGCATAAATACTGCAAAGAATTACAGCATCTGTGCCCCCATTCATCACCCCTTTCTCTCCAGTTTTAACTCCTACAGTTCATCCCCTGCCCCTGCCTACAGCAACCCTGGGTACCTGGTGCTCTCCAGCCCACAGAGCACAACTCCTGCCTTGAGACCTGCTTGTCCCACTGGAAGGCTCTTCCCAGTCCTGTTCACCTTACTCCTGCCCGCTCCTCTCTCAGGTCATTGCTAAGATATCCACCCTTCAGGGATATTCTGAGGGCTTGACACCCAATCACGGCCACTCCTCCTCCATGTTTACTCTTTTTTCCCCCTAGTACTCACCACGATTGGACATACTATACTGTACTATACTATACATATGCGTGTGTGTGTGTGTGTGTGTGTATGTGTGTGTGATGTGTGTGTGTGCGTGTATTTTACTTATTCATTTCTCCTTTGTCTCCCATTTGTCTCCCATCACTAGATTGCAAACTCCATGAAGGTGCTGGGGCTCAGGTAGTGATACCCTACAACTGGGTGCTTTGACATGCTGAGTTGAAAAAGGAGCATCAAGTTCTCTCTGACCTTCTCCATCCCCTCTGTCTCTCCCAAAGCACAGGATGAAGTTGCTCTCTGAAGTTTCCTTCTCTGCCTCAGGTCCAGACTCACCAAAGAAGGAAACAATTACCTCTGGTCCCTTTTTGGAATTTTCATTAACTGAACTCATATCTCAGGAAGAAAGACTACAATCTGTCAACACACCAGGACAGAATTTTGTCACAAGCATTGTCTGCTGTATGGGCTGAACACTTTGTCCCAGGACACTGTATGTGTTTCAAGCCCATTGACTTCCCATATAAATCATTTACTATCCCTCTAAAATCATCCACATTTACCCACCTCCCTTCCCTTTAAGAAAAAGGGTATGTAACCATCTGTACCCCATTGCATGGTGGGATAATCACTCTTTGATTTCCCACCCCCTTCCATGCATGTTATTAAGTTTGTATGCCTTTTCTCCTATTAATCTGCCTTTTGTCAGTTGACTTTCAGCAAACCTTCAGAGGGAAAAGGGACATTTTCCCTTGGCCTCTAGAAAGACAAGAATTTGTTCACAATGACATCCCCAGTGGCTATACCACAGTACCTAGCACACAGTGAGCACTTAACACATATTTGACAAATAAATGCATTAATAAAAATAAATTAGTAAATATGAGCAATTGTTACTTTGCAATGACTACTATTATTTATACATGGTGGTAATTATCTAGCCTATAAAGCATGCAGCCAAAGTGGAATAAATATGAAATATGGACAAGAACACAAAACATGTGCTAAAGAAGAAGACATGCCCATTGGGCTAAAGAATCCTCCTAAAGGAATATCTGAGGGGGAAGAATGTTAAAAAAAAAAAACACAAAACCTATTGTATTAGTCTGTTCTCATGCCTCTAATAAAGACATACCTGAGACAGGTAATTTATAAAGAAAAAGAGGTTTAATGGACTCACAGGTCCACGCGACTGGGGAGGCCTCACAATCATGGCAGAAAGCTCAGGGGAAGAAAGACGTATCTTACACGGTGGCAGACAAGAGAGAGCTTGTGCAGGGGATCTCCCATTTATAAAACCATCAGATCTCGTGAGACTTATCCATTACCAGGAGAACAGTATGTGCAGGGGATCTCCCATTTATAAAACCATCAGATCTCGTGAGACTTATCCATTACCGGGAGAACAGTATGGGGGAAACTGCAACCATGACTCAATTATCTCCACCAGGCCCTGCCCTTGACACAGGGCGATTATTATAATTCAAGGTGAGATTTGGATGAGGACACAGCCAAACCATATCACTTACTGTTTGTAAAACTAACCTCTATTTTAAAAGTCAACCCGACATAATAACAGTTACGATGGGAAGGGTTTGAAGACATATCAGGATATATTTTTCTATACCTTTGACCATGTTTCTCCAAGTAGCTATTCTGGCAAAAACTGCTATTCTGTTATATTTTCCAGGAGGATTTCACTCCTCCCCTTCATGCCCTAAGCAAAAGTGCCAGAACACAACAGACATCACAATGACCTCAAGACTGATGAGAAAGATTAGCAACAAGCTAAATAACTGTCTCATGTTGCAAGGGTTATTTATTATTCATTTTATGTTAGTTATCACATAGAACAGGTTGGCAGAGGTGAACAACAGTGAGGAGAAAGTCAAAACATTCTCCAAAGAAGCAAGTAGAATCAGCTCACATTGACACCAGGAAGAAGTCTGCAGGGCCTGTGCAGTGGAGACAAGAGCTTCTATTGCAAGAAAGACTTCTCCTTATGGAACTGAAGATGAAGTTAGTGATTTATTTGACATGCTGAATTGAAAAAGAAGCATCAAGTTCTCTCTGACCTCTCCATCCCCTCTGTCTCTTCCAAAGCACAGAATGAAGTTGTTCTCTGAAGTTTTCTTATCTGTCTGAAGTCCAGACTTACCAATGAAGAAAACCCTTATCTCTGAGTAATTGACAATGACTCTAATAGCAGCTAATAGCAGCTTTTTGTTGTTGTTGTTCAAATCTAACTCATTATGTAAACTTCCATTTCTCAAAGAACTGAAATCTCCAAGTCTGGACTGCCTCTGTGCCCTCAGGGGTTAGTGACAGGGACATGCAGACCCACCCTGTGCTTGTACCCCAACCATTCAGGATGAGTCTCTGACACCTCTGGGGTGACACATCAACCCTGCCACTCCCTGCCCAGATGCATTGCACCACCTACATGGGTCACCATCAGGCATAACGATGAGCCATCTGAATAATGACATCAGTTATGGAATGTAAATGAGACAGCCGCCTATTCCATCCCACAATGTGGAAGTTGAGTCAACACAGTCCTTTGAAGCTACAGCATGTATTTTAATCAATGTCTGTGTCAGAGGTGAGACAGCTACCCTTTACCTGCCAGATGGCATGTGACCTTTCCCCTGTCAACAAGACTCATTTGCACCAACTAACTCTTAGTCATTACCTAAAAATTCCATGTCATAATAGAAGGCTCATGCCTGAGAGGTCAGTGGAGAGATGGAAGGCAAATCCTGCCCAAAGCCAGCACGGCACCTTGCAGAAGAGAGGCAGAGCTGCCTGTGCTCCCCCACCCAAGTCAGGTGCTGTTCCCCTTTCTCAAGCAGACCCCCAATTACTGTAGTTTTCTGGGCTTCATGGCTAGCCAGCTCACCACGACAGCACAATACCGTGTTCTCACTCTCCACGCAACCAGCTATTTATAACTGCAGGATGCCAGGCTTGCATAGAGCAGTGTGACACTTCCAGAAAGTCGCACTGCTATTTTAGCAATCTCCTAACGAGGAGCACCAACAGACACAGCCTGTCCTCGTCAGGCAGAGGAAGTGAAAGTGTTCAGAAAGAGGAAGACTGCAATTTGTGCTTGTGTGTGTGTTTTATTTTTTAACCTGGGATGCCATTTCGCAATCTTAAAGGGGCTCTCCTTCTCAGCCACCTCCCCCAACCCCCCAGCTGTCTTGATTAGTGGCTCTGCGTATGCTGGTCAGATCTGGGGATTAATGATGGCTAATTTGCCCGAGGTTGGTGCAGCCCAGGCAGCAGACTTTGCACAACCAGCTTTTGCTGCCATATGGGCGGAAGCAGCTGTTTCAATTACTTTCTGTGCCCAGATGTGTCAGACGAGCCACCAGTCCTCTGCGGGGTACATCAGCCGCACGGCAGCTAATTGCTTCAATCGCGTGTGGAAGCGTGGTGCTGGGTACCGTGAAAGGGGGTTTTGGGGACAGCCAAGTGCCAGCTGTCGTCACGGCTCACAATGCCAGCAAGCTGAGAGGCTGAGACTAGACTTCAGTCTTCACTTGCTGGCCCACCTCGATGATACCTGGTCTGGCTGTGTCTTTGTGAATTGCACACAATGGCGGCACAGAGACAGGTAACTTAGCACGCCCTAGGCTGGGGTGTGTTTACCTCTCTGTGTCAGGAGCTGATGAAATTTGGGGCCCATGCTCCGTGGATACCAAAGACGCCAATTATATGATTTCCATTAACATGCAATTCAGGCTGGCCGTTTGAATTTGAAGCTTCCAGGCAGATTTTTAAAGGTTATCATCCCTCCTCCTGGAGCCCAGACTGTGATCAATGAATCAATGTGTGTGTTATGTTTTCTTGTGTATAACTGAGCCAAAGGGAGATGGGAATGAAAGGTCGGCTACCACCCATTCCTCTAGTCTCTGTCCTGGGCTCTTTAGAAAAGAATCAGAAACATACCTTAAATATACACAATAAAATTTCCTTAAGGAAAAAAAAGAAATGGAAACAAATATCGCACAAAGATGTCATCTTTCCATTGTTTGGAGTAGGAGTGGTGATGGGAAAACCTGGGGTAAATAGGAAGCTGTTATCATCATCATAATACATCTATTTAGGAAAAGAACAAACATTTGTTTTGTGCTAATTCTATGGTAATCAGGGTGATTGTACTGTACATAGCTACTGGTTGTTGCCATGGTTATTTCAAGCAGTTTGTGGTTATTAATGGCCTAGAATAATCCACAGTACTCAGTTTGAGACCGTTCATCAGAAACATGAGTACTAATTTCAGTCTCACATCCCAACATTTTTGGAGTCCAAAATAAGTTTCCTTTCTCTTAGCTTTGCATACTATGTGGCATCTAATCTGTGTTATGAAATTGTTTGCTCCCTTTTTCACATTACTTCTCCTCAAAAACACCTTAAAAAAAAAAAAAACACCTTTTGACTACAGGTCTATAGCACGATTAACAGAGCTCAGCGTTTTTTCTACTGATCTACTGATGAATATGTATTAATGCAACCTAGCCAAAAACTGCATTGAGAGAATGGACATGTAATCAGTGTTCGTGAACTCCTCTTTCATAGTCAAACCATGCATGGAGGCTGTGAACTACCCATCTCCATCACAGTAAACCAGTGCTTTAACACTGGCCCCGCTCTGAACTACCCATCTCCAGCCCAGTAAACCAGCACTTCAACACTGGTCTGCCTGCCTAATGTTACATCTCGAGTTGAATCTTCCTTGATTCTGGAACACAGTTATTCATTTCCCGTCTGAAACTGGCCACTCCAAGCAAATCACAATATACCAGTTTTGTTGTTTTTGTTATTATTATTAATAGTGAATGTGGTAGTGGTGTGCATCTATGTGTTTAAGAAGATAATCATGAAGAACTATGTTTCGTAAGAAAAATATCCATAGAATTTTTAGAGACGGAGTACCAAGGAGCATTGTTTGAGATATTTGTGATCCTAAGCACCAGATAAATTGGATCAGCTCTTCCTAAAATCGGGAAGCTGGCATGAGTTTCACCTATCAATTGAGATATAACAAATGACCCCCAAATTAAGTGGCATAAAACCATAAGGACTTTCTATTTCCCATGCTTTTGTGGTTGGTCTGGACAGTTCCGCTATACACACCATTCACAAGGAGGCTAGGTTCAGTGGGCAGACAAGCTGGGCTGGGCTGGATGTTCTCCAGGCAGTCCTCCTGCACCCAGGCCTTGGTGCTGACTGTCAGTGGGAGGCTGGCTCTCCCTACCCTTGCCTCTCCCTCTAGGGGTTATGTCCTCCTCCAGGGTCTCTGGACTTGGCCTATCTCTAGCAGACGAGCTCAGTCACCCTTGTCGGCAACTGATTTCCAAGACAGCAAGGTCAGAACCTTCCAAACACATGTTCTAGGCCTGTGACAACCCAGTTCTGCCCCAGAAGAGGGCCTGCATGCACAGAGAGGCCAGGGGAGGACCATGGTGAAAGTTTAGAGGCCTCACAGAGTGAGTTTGAGGGTGTGCAGACATGGAATAAAGAGATTGTATCTGAAATAAGTAAATAAGTTGGAATGCCTTTATATTAATTTCATACAACTTTTTTTAAAATGAAAGAAAAACAAAAAAAATCTTTTTAATTCGATAGTATGGTCCTCTGTTTTATTAAGACACATGGAATATTGAAAAACCAAACAAGCTTTCTTCTTTTTAAATCTCTCTTCTGAAAACTACCAAAGTGGTATCGATTAGAATATTTCCCATGTCTTGTATCTGCCTTTGAATAACAAGAATTGAAAAGCATAATTTGCTCTGTAAGAGAGGCCCAAGATTGTCATTCATAGGTGACTAGAAAAAGAAATTCTCCTCCAAATGTTCCCATTCATGTCTGTGCTGGGTCTTAGCCGAGCCAAATTTATGTATTGATGCTCCAGTGCCTGCTGATTCCTTGAGGCATTCCAAGATTCTCCTGGGAAAATGCTGCCTCCATCTGACTGTGGAATATCTATAGATTAGGAATCACTCCATTTTGAAGCATCCAGGGGAGTCATAATCCTTTAGTGAGCTATCCTCTAATAAATGATGCCCTTCGCCAGAGCAGGGAGAGCAAAACTGACAATGTCACCAAGTTTTGGACTAAATCAGCTTGATACTTTTAAACATACAGAATAAGAAATAACCACATACACTGTAGTGATGTCTAACCAAGGCTGCACATTAGAGTTTCTTGGAAAGCATTAAAAATAATTGCTGGACCCCACTCCAGGCTATTAAATTGGAATCTCTAGGGGTGTGAGCGCTCAGTATTGATAATGTTTAAAGGCTCTTTGGGTGATTCTGGTACTTCCAGATGAATTTAGAGAAAAATACTCAGCTGGCCCATCATTTTAATTTTGAATGAAATAATAAAATTTATACTAGACAGATCAGTGTTTAACTCTCAGCATTCTCTTAAAATTAACAATGATAGATAACAATGATTGATTGCTGACTCTGTGCTAGGCACTATGCTGACTTCATATATACATATGTTTTATATATATATGTTATATATATATATATAAACTATTTCATCAATAAGTCTGAGTTAAATGTTAGGGTGGTTCCATTTTCCAGATAAGCACACTGTCGCCATGAAAACTTAGGCAAAATGCCCAATGTCATCTAAAAAGTAAACAGAGATTCTTAGATGGGAACACAGAGAATTTACTCCACAGTGCCTGTTTTTTATTTTTGTTTGTTTGTTTGTTTGTTGAGACACAGTCTCACTCTGTCACCCAAGCTGAAGGGCAGTGGTGCCATCCCGGTTCACCGCAGCCTCCACCTCCCAGGTTCAAGTAATTCTCTGTCTCAGCCTCCTGAGTAGCTGGGATTACAGGCACACACCACAATGCCCAGCTAATTTTTGTAACTCTTTTTAGTAGAGGCAAGGTTTCACCATATTGGCCAGGCTGGTCTCGAACTCCTGACCTCAAATGATCTGCCCGCCTCGGACTCCCAAAGGGCTGGGATTACAGGCATGAGTGACCACGCCCAACCACACGGATTTTTAAAGTTTTATTTTGAGGAAATTGCAGATTCACTTGCAGCTGTAATAAATAATACAGAGACTTCATGTGCCCTTTATCCAGTTTCTCTCACTGATAACATATTGCACAATTATAGTAAAAAAAATCATAACCAGGAAATTTATACAACAAGTTGACACCAATGAAACCAAACAGCAATGCTGATATTTCAGCAGAAGTTTTCTGTGAGTTTGGTGCAATATTATCCATGTATAGTTACATAAGTGTGACCACAATACAGACACAAAGCAGGTGCGTCACATGAATCCTTTATGCTACCCTGTATAGCGATAGTCACCTTCTCTCTTTCCCTGTGCCTTACACCCTGACAACCACAAGCACTAATCTCATCTCCATCTCTCTAATTTTTCATTTTAAAAGTGTCACACAAACAGAATCCTGTGTTACGTAGTATCTTGGGACTGGCTGTTTTCACTCCATGAATTTCTGTTGTGATACATCCAATTCTTTGCACATCTCAGTGATGTTTCACATCGGGCAGGTCTATGAAACCCCACCCCAAAACCTGAGGAAGCTGAAAGGCCAAAGAAAGATGCTGACACATCCGGTTTCTTAAAAAGAAACATTTAACAGGGACTTGAGAACAGAAGCCATGTCTGTGACTCTGGCAATGGTGAGACAAGATGGTGCATCATAACCCCTACGTCAAACACCCCAGAACCAGGGATAATGTGCATGAGAAAACACTCTACATGATTCGGAAGGCATGTGCAGGACTACTGAGGTAGGGTAACATCAAGGTTGTTTGACATAGGGTAGGATTCACAGTAAGTACCCACTGTTACACAAGGAGCAATAGATAAACTGGAAACTTAGAAGACTTCTTGGGACAATTAATCCAAAGTCAACATGGCAGATTAGAATCCAACATGGAGTTGCTTTGGACCTCACAAGTGGTTTCAATGTTTGATTTCTCTCAGACTCATGTTGAAATCAAATTCCCATTGTAGCAGTATTAAGAGGTGGGGCCTTTAAGAGGTGTTTAGGTCAAGAGTGCTCCACTCTCATAAATAGATTGCCATTATCTCAGGAGTGGGTTTCTCCCCTCTTTCTCTCTCTCTTAGCCTCTCTTTACCTTTCTGCCATATCATGCCCTCTGCCATGTTACAACTTTGGAAGAAGGCCCTTGCAAGATGCCAGCAGCTTGCTCTTGGACTTCCCAGACTCCAGAACTCTGAGAAATAAATTTCTGTTTATTATAAGTTACTGAATCTGTGGTATTCTATTACAGCGGCACAGCATGAGCAAAGACAAGTGGTTTGTTCCTTTTTATTCCTCAGTAGTATTCCATGATATGGATGTGCCAGAGTTTGTTTATTCACCATCAAAAAGCATTGCATTGCTTCTAGGTTTGGACTATTATAAATAAAGTTGCTATGAACATTCACATACAGGCTTTTCTATGACATAGCTTTTAACTATCTGGGATTAACACCCAAAACGCAACTGCTGAGTTGTATGATAATCACATGTTTAGTTTTGTAAGAAACTACCACACTTTTTCCAGAATGACTGTACCATTTTACATTTCCACCAGCAATGTGTGAGTGATTAAGTTTCTCTGCATTCAGTCCAGCATTTGGTGTTATCATTATTTTGTTGCTTTAGCCATTCTGATAAGTGTGTAACATTAACTTACTGTGGTTTGAATTTGCATTTCTCTAATGGCTAATGTTGTTAAAAATATTTTCATGAGTTTATTTGCCATCTGTATATCCCCTTCAATGAATTGTCTGTTCATGTCTTTTGTGCATTTCTAATTGGAGGTTTTTTATAGTTCAGTTTTGAGACTATATGTTATTTGAAAATATTTTCTCCCAGTCTGTAGTTTGTCTTTTTATCCTTTTCACAGAGCAGAAATTTTTAGTTTTGATGAGTCAAATTTATCAACAAATCAGAATTTTTTTCACAGAAGAAAAACTTTTTGTTTTCATGTGTCAAATTTATCAACATTTCTTTTTATGGAACATTTTTTGGTGTTAATCCTAGACACAAACCTTAAGGTGTGATTTTCTTCAGACTACTGAAATTCTCTAGACCTCATATATTTTATCCTTAGAGTTTGGGTAATATGAGGTAGGCTACAGGGTAAAAGTGAGGTTAAATGAAATAAATAATATACATAAAGTGTATGGTTATAGTGCTTGGCATATTAAATGCAGAGTAAACAATAGCTGTTTTTCTGAGACAGAACTGCCAAAAAATATATTCCTCATCCTATTCATTTTATATTTTTATTCATTCTATTTGTAGCATGATTTTCAATTTATGAAGCTCTTTTATTAATTTAGTAGAGCTTCAGAACAACTTTTAAGTAAATTTTTATTTTATATGGATGAGCCCCTCAACACACAGGGAGCTAAAGTGGTTTGTCCATGTTCACTCAAATAGTAGGTCATGGAGGCATGGCACACACCCAGTTCCTCTGACCCAAAACTGGCATTATTATTGTTACACACATTCTATGTTTTAACTTGCTTTTGAATTGAATAATTAACCACATTTTAACAGAGTCAGTTTCTCAATAAAGAATAGTGTCAATTCCAAAGGATAAGTAATGGAATATAATCAGTCCGTCTGACTCTTTTCCTCCATCACCAATAAATACTATGGTACTATCACACCCTGTGTTTAACAACTGACGTCTTTCAACTCTCGGAGAGATTGTCTGATTTATTTTTTAATATATCTATTTTTTAATCTCAAGGAAAGATTCTACTTACCTGACTAATCTGTGTGGCTTCATTTGAATATTTTCCCATGGATCAAATCACTGTGCCTAGAAGTATATCTACAATACACATTCTGTGAATCTACAATGAGAACCACATTGTTAGAATTGGGGGATATGCAGTCGCCAGAAGGAAACAAATAATGTACCTGAAGAAGATGAGGACATAAATAAGTAAATTAACTAATTAATTAGTTCATTAAATTAACTTAAATGTTTCTGTTACAATCCACCCCTTGACTTCCCAGTAAACAAGTGTCCTTCTTCTCATATATATGATTTTATTAAAATGTTAGAATTTCTTTAGTGTGACTTCAACATTATACTCAAGAGTATTTTTCCTTCTTTTCAAGTATTGGATTTTTAAAAATTATCATGTGTTACCATGAATGTATTTCTTTCCAGTCCTTCCAAATAGGAATAAGCTAGTTAGTTTATCCAGCGATAATGTCATAGACCCACTCTTTCCTCTTAGAGGTATTTCTATTCCTTGTAGAGTTTAGAAGTGCATGTAGCCCCTTATACATCTGAAATATATTATCTAAATTTTAAATTCAGTAAGCCTAAAACATTTGAATAATGGTAGGTAAAAGACAGAAAAAGCCTCAGTAAAATTCTCATTTAAAAAAAGAGAAAAGCAGAAAGATCAAATGGTGTTCAGTGTCCCATTGTGTGTCATTTTCTTCTAACAGGAATGTAAAGAGAAATGATAGGCTCAAAAAAGCATTCAGGTATCCATTAGTTTATTCATTTTTTTATTTTGAAGTGAGTTCACTCCTCAGCCACTCTAGATTACCCATACTTTGCCCCATGTGATATTTTTATGCCTCATTCAATACCTTTCATAGGCAGGCAACAAAAAGAAAATGAAAAATATCCTCTAACAATAAGTATATATTTTTAACTTTGCATTTACAGTTAATGTGAGTATATGTGTCTAGTACAGATTTTTAAGGATCCTTTCAGAGTAGTCCCAGACAACCAGCATTTGAATCCATTACATTTAAAAAAGTATTTAAAAAAATTAGATTATTGGGTTTTAACACAGACCTTGTATGGAGCTTAGCAACTGATCTTTTAACATGATTCCTGGTTAATTCTTACACACAGTAACATTTGAGTACTACTGCTATAGGGTTATTCAATCAAAGCCCTTCTTCTGATTAAACCTTAGTCATCTGTGTATCCATCTGAATATGGTCATCTTTCCATATTGCCAATAGTCAAACTTGCCAATAATCAAGACTTTATATAAAAATTTATTTAAAAAAACATATTCTTATAAATATATACACATTTGTATACGTTTATTATATTTATATATAATTACAAATATATTTTAAAATAAATATACTTATATACGTATATATTTATATATATACCCTAGCCATGGCCTTTGAATCTGGACTTTGCATTTACATTTCAGTTTCTTAGTCCCAGACTTAAGGACTCTGCTTTGGAGTACTAATGAGAAAATATATTTTAGGTTAGCCAGAAAAGAGTTGATGCCAGTCCTCTGGAATCTTTGTCAGAGAGGGGGTTAGCAGGAATAGGCATTTCTATGGGACATGATTATCTGTGATTCTGATGGTTCTTCTGGGATATCCCCATTCAAAATTAAAGGTTTTGGTTTTCCAAATTAGTGCTCTAATATTAGGGTAAGGCAAAATTTGTTGCTCTATAAAGACCATGAATTACACACAGAAAGTGCTTCAATTCATACACATCTTATGTATGAATTTTTTAAAAAGTCAAATACTTGCAAGTAAGGCAAACAGAAAGGATGGAGTAATCTTCATTATTAAGTTATGGCATTCTACAAGTTTACCTAAGCATCATCTGACTACTTACTATTGCTTACGGCCCAAACACTTTACAAACTTTTAAAGATTGACGTCAGTTTGTGGAAAACTGATGAGTTTAAAAACTGTAAAAATTTCGATTACCAGCTGCAAGCAGTTCTCACTTTTTACATGTTACTATTCCGCCACCAGAAAAGGATGACCTCTCTCTCAAAGTACCAGTTTTTTAAAAAAATCTCCCAGGGAGCACTGTATGTGGCCTATGTAAAGATTCCACCCCTGTCTAAATCTCATATAGCAAAGGTCATGGAGTCTCACATGCTCCTACAGTAACTTTCTGATTATAATGTGGGGACCAGTCATTCACAAGGAAGCCAGGGGCAGGGCAGAGAAAACCAAGAGTTATACACTGCAGGAGGTTTCACTGAGAACAGGATAATATAGGGTCTGGGATATGAGGGGAAGATTAAAGGCATGGTGGGCATTTAGCCATGGGAGTTAATCTGCGTGAAAGAAACATCAGCTCTGCAGTGAGTCGTTTGGGACTCCAGCCTCAGCTTTAACACTGCTAAGGGACCTTGAGGCCATTTCCTTTCTGAACCTCAATTCTCTCATCTGAAAGTGTCAATAATGATGTCTCTCTGGTGATGCTCTTGACAAGATTCATGAGACGACGTGGGTAACACATCAAGGATGTGCCTTGCACAGCTCACATCCACTAAATAGAAGCCGTTACTTCATCTGGGAAAGAAAAAGCATTGGGAGGGAGACATGAGGACTGTCTTCACATTTTTAAAAACCTGTCATATGCACACAGGTTTCAACTTTTCTGTGTACTCTGGAGCACAGAGCTTCTGTCAAGAAGTTATGAGGCAGTGAGTTTTACTTCAATAAAGAAAAATAATGGATTGAAAGCATAAATGAACCAGGGAAGACTGAGTAAATTTTCTCAAAGAAGTTTCAAGGGAATCTTGGCTTTCTCCTTCCCAGGTGTAATGGGAAAAAGTCGCGAGTGATTTGGAGGTCAGCTTAGAAGGCATTATCACTGCCCTCCACCTCTGGGAGTCTGGGCTTCCATCAGCAGAGACTGAAGGGCATTCCAAACCGAAAGCCAGAACTGCAGCCTCCAAATCCAGGTGATGTGGCACATCCACTTGCATCCTGGTCCACATGCAGCTGGCCAGGGGAAGTCTAATAACTGCAACTCCATTGCACAGTGCTGTTTTAAGTATCAAAAATATTATTTTAATTTCTATGTCAGTTGTGTCCAGAGAGTTATATTCTACCTTACTGTTTCCAAAGGAGCCAAGGTCTATCATTTAGAAACAATTACTCAGCATCCTTTCCTGACCAAGATTATTTATCATTCCACAGCATCATACTTTTGGTTTAAATTCCCATTTCCCGGGGCATTAGTAAGATTAAGTATCTTTTGTAATGTTTATTAATGGGAATTATTAATAGTGTTTCCCAGAGAAACACTAATATTACTCTATCTACTTTTTGTGGGGTGAGGAACAGAAGTGTTAAAGAAAAGAGGAGCAGAGTGTGGATGTGGTGGTGTCTAGGGTCAGATACCAATAAAATGATCAGAGAGTCTCCCTGATACCATTTTCAGCTCTCCCAGTAGAGCCTAATCACGTCCTCTTGCTCAGCACTCTCCTCCAGCACCATATCTATCCTTATGGAGTCATTCCTAGGAAAATTTTATCTTACCTCCAAACTTCTTCATTTATCCTTCGGAGGGGGGGAAATTCCAACAGGAAGCACAGGGGAACCTTGGCCCTGAACTTTGACTCTCTGTCAGGTGGGAGTATACAAGACCATGATGACCTCACCACACTTTCAACAATAATATATCACTGTCAATACTAGATTCTAGCATGATACCTTAGTACTCCATAGTATTAACATGGTCATTGTCCCCTTATTTGTAATCACTACCAGATGAGTCATTAACCACATCTAGTTTCCATGTCAATATGGGAAGAAGAAACAATTGTTATTATATATTTTTCAAATGAACAAAATGTACAGTATTTCTAAGACGATTCTGTTTCAAATGAATGTATTCTTCCTAAATGTTCATCTAGTTATTCCAGCTCTCTGGCCACTGATCAGGTATCTAGGGAGCTAGGTATTCGTGCATTGGTTCTATGTGTTAGGTGTTCAAAGCAATTGATGCAACACCTTTTCTAGATCAACTCATCTCAGGTATTGTGACTAGATAGTCTTCTAGCCTTACACCATGTAGAACTGCCACTTAGTGATCTTATTATTAAGATCAAAAAAGCCCAACTAAACAGACTGCTGTATTTTAAACTACTCAGAAGACCTCTAATGACACCAGTATACTAAAGCCATATTTTTCAGGGTTACATTTTACACAGCTTGCTTAAATATGTTTTGAGGGCATACAAAGTTATGTAATATTTTGCAGAGAGACAAAGGAGTGGGCAAGAAAGGGAATAGAGTGGAAGAAGTGGCAGATTTTCACATGACATTTGCATATGGTAGCTCATGTAAAATAGATTAATATGGTGCTTAATATTTCTAAATGCATGGTAATTCAATGGAGGAAGATTGGCTTTTTCAACAAATAGGGCCAGAGAAAATCACATTCAGATACCAAAACAAAAACATCAACTTAAATCTCATAGCCTACCCCAAAAATAAGTAATTCCAAATGGATTACAGACTTATAATTGTAAAACATTACATAAAACTTTTAGAAAGAAAGTGAGAGAAAATCTTTGGGATCTGGGGCTAGGCAAAGAGTTTATTGACTTGACACCAAAAGTACGATTCATAGAAGTAAAAGTTATAGACTGGGCCTCAGCAAAATTGAGAACTTCTGCTCTGTGGAAGATACTGATAAGATGAAAAGACCAATCACCAAGCGGGAGAAAATACTGCAAACCACAAATCCAACAAAGAACTTATATTCAGAATATATGAAGAATCTTAAAACTCACCAATAAAAAATAAGCAATCTAACTAGAAATTGGGAAAAATACATGAATAGATAGGAAGAGGATATATGGATTGCAAACAGGCACATGAAGAGATATTCAGCATCATTAGCCATTAGAGAAATGCACATTAAAAAAACAATGAGGTGATACTACACATCTCTCAGAATGACTAAATTTAAATGATGATACCAAATCCTAATAAGAACACAGGAAAACTAGATTACCCCTACATGACACAGCCACTTTGGAAAAGTTTGGCAATTTCTTAAATAACTAAACGTGCACTTACCATATGACTCAGCAACTGAACACGGGGCATTTGTCCCAGAGAAATGAAAGCTTACGTCACACAAAAACCTGTGTATGAATGCTCATAGCAGCTTTACTCAGAATAGCTAAAAACTAGAATCAACTCCAATGTCCTTCAGCAAGTGACAGGTTAAATGAATTCTGGTACATCCATACCATGGACAAACTATTGTTATAGGCGACTCCTTGGATAAATCACAAGGAAATTAGGTTGAGTGAACCACCAGTTCCAAAAATTTACATACCGAATAATTCTATTTATAGACCATTCTTGAAATGACAAAATTAAAGAGTTGGAGAAAAGATTAGTGGTTACTAAAGTTGAGAGTGGAGGGATGTAAGGAAGGTGGCTGTGCCTACAAAGATAATCCCTTGTGTCCCTGTAGAACAAGGGGTTATTGTTCTCAAACAGTTTGCATGCTGACGATGTTAGTAGTCATGAAAGTCTACACAGGTAACAACATTATGTTGAACTAAATACACCTCCCCCCACACACACACAAGAGTATATATAAAACTGGAGGAATGTTTTAGGTGGATGGTAACAATGTTGATTTTCTGGTTAAGATACTATACTGTAGTTATGCAAACATTTCCATTGTGGGAGGCTTGGTGAAGAGTACATGGAATCCCTCTGTATCATTTCTTACAACTGCATGTGAATCTGCAATTGTCTCAAAATACAACATTAAAAATGCATAAAGAAATGAACAGTAGCTGAGTGTATACCAGTATGTGCTTCATAAATAGACTGAAGATACCTGGAACTGTCACTTACCTGTTTTGCACCTGTGAGCCAAACTTACCCCCTCACAGCACATTAGCATGTTATGTTCCCTCTGCCTAAGAGCACTCTTCCCTGGGATCTTTTGCTTCCAGTTTAAAGTGGCTCCATGAGTCTCCCTCCCGCAGGAGCTTCTCCAGGTGTAGGGGGATGAAATGAAGGCTCATCTGGTGTTAAAATCTCAGCTCAGCCCGGCATAAGCCTGGACACAAAATGACACACTTCTGCAGTATATGCTTAATGTACAGTCATGATATCAAAGCCCACCCCATTGGCTTGGATAGGAAAGGACTATGGTCTTGGTTCCACTCTGTTTCTAAAAGCTACATCTCCAAAAACAGTTCAGTCTTGGGATTGAGCTTTGGTTATCTATCTTCAACTTCCTCCTGGGAAGCTCGGCCAGGTAACATTTCCCAGAGGGTGTCACTATCATTGGAAATGTTCTATCAATGTTATTTTCAAAAGGGCAGGGTGCCTGAATATTTATTTTTCTCTTCCAGAAGATTACTTGGTCCCTGTACACACTTGCTTGCCCTCCCCAGTTGCCTTCAAGAGCATTGTTAAGACAACGACATACTCTGTCATGGAAACCACCTTCGGGAGTGGCAGCATGGTTTATCTTAGAAATAGAAGGCCTCAGATAACCAAGGTTTTTTTATTTTCTCAAAGTATCCAAAACATAGGAGTGCCCAGTACAGCTACCAGGCTCCTAGCTGAAGAACAAGTAGAAGTTCCAACACCAACTCGGATCTCCAACAGTTCTTTTAAACCTGAACAAAGAGAAATTTTGTGTTCCTCTCCAAGGTGGCAAGCAAAAACACTGCCATTTACCCAGATGCAATTATTCTGTATTACCTTGGCGCCAGACCCCTTGAACTATTTGCCCGAGCCAATCTAATAATAGGACCTTCCTGGGAAGACTACTTGCTTTGCTTGCTCCTAACCTCCGTCCAATTTTCCAAGGGTAGATAACTCCAGAAAGGTTCTAGGAATCTTCACAACATGAACTTCGGACCAATTTGTCCCCATTCTGAGAGAGGTACATATTTGTTCCTCTCCATGTCTCTTGCTCTTTTCCCAGGAGCAATTTCTTTCTCAGGTGAGTAATACTGGGGACATCTATTCGCTTCAGAGAAAACATACACACACACACACACACACACACACACACAGAGAGAGAGAGAGAGAGAGAGAGAGAGAGAGGAGAGAATTTCCTAATGCCTAGGATAGAGAGCTAAGCCATGATGTTATTACATTTGCTGAATTAAGAGTTAATGTAATTCCCACAGGTGGATAAAAGCCACTAGGTGGAGAGGACATTAGGAGCAAAGTTCCAGACAAGGAGTGCTGCATGGGCCACAGGCATCTAATGTGTGCACAGAACTAAAAAGAGACAAATGTCCAAAACATAGCTTGGGGCAGAGATGGAAGACCTTCAATGCCAAGAGCAGGAGTTGGGGCCTTATTGGTAAAGCTTTCCTGGGAAGGATGCAGAAGGAATGTGTCAAATTGTGGAAAGCCCGTTGCTTTAATTGCTGTAGTGACACTCTCAGGGCTCAGCTGTTAGAATTGATATTCACCTTTTAATTAGTGGAGATAAATGCGCTTCAATCATGTCTGCTTTTCTCGATTCAGTTATACTTGAGCCTGTCGGAAGAGTGAAAGTGGCCTTGAGGAGAAACTTGGACCAAGGACAGAATGATAAATAGGGAAAACACACACTCTCAGTTTAGAAATATGATCTAACAAAAAATTCTGTCAAGCACACTGAAAACCAGGAGGTAAAGGGAGACTGCCAGTAAAAAGGATTCAAATGACAGTAGATCCTTTTCTAGAGCTGCCGCCTGGGGATGGGGAGGAGCTGCCTTTGTCGGCAAACGAGAGCTTTGTCCATATGGGGCCCCAGCTCCCGGCGTCTCCCAGGCAGCTCATATAATGTTCTTATCTTTATTAATGGATCTTCATCAAATATCCGATTAAATGTAATTTTCCTTAAAATTTCTTAGAAAACCTCTCACATGAATAAGCTTACAAAATAGGGATGGGGGAGCCCTACTTTGTCAGTTCATGTGTGCTAAAGGTGGGCTGGCAGTCCCAGGCCCCATGCTGATGTCTCAGAGGGGCTCAGTGTGGCCGAGACGGTAAATAAGATGACACAGGTGAGCAAACTTTGTCAGTGGAACCCTCTGTAGGAAAACAAGATTATAATAAAATCATATATTTGTTTATTCAGTCAAGAAATATGTTCAGTGCCTCTCATGTGGTGTGCACTGGGACAGAAAAACAGGACAAACCCTGTTCCTGCACAGGTGGAGCTTACAGCCTAGGAAGGGAGGGACCAGAGGTACCCCCAAAGGAATAGTCACAGGTCAAAAGGGTAAGTGCTAAGGACAGGAGGCAGGTCCCAAAGGATCACATGGTGGCACCTGGGTCACGGGAGATTTTCCAAGGGAAGTAGCGTATGACACTTGGAACTGAGATTACTCCGTTGAGCAGCAGCATCCACAGACAGAAGGGTGAGTCCAAAGGCGTGAGGGGAGTAGGAGCTCAGAAAAAACTGTAGGAACTTTGAGGAGCCCAGCAAGCATGCCTGGGCATAGCAAGAAAGCGTGATGGAGGGTGACCAGGGCCAGATTAGGTGGGCACTGAAGAGTCATGGTTGGGAAATTTGGACATGGAAAGAGCTAATCCTGGTACTTTGGGGGGCCGAGGCAGGCAGATCATGAGGTCAAGAGATTGAGACCATCCTGGCCAACATGGTGAAACCCTGTCTCTACTAAAAATACAAAAATTAGCCAGGCATGGTGGTGCGCACCTGTAGTCCCAGCTACTCAGGAGACTGAGGCAGAGGAATTACTTGGACCCGGGAGGCAGAGATTGCAGTGAGCCGAGATCGCACCACTGCACTCCAGCCTGGCGACAGAGTGAGAAACTCCGTCTCAATTTTTAAAAAAAAGAAAGAAAGAAAGAAAGAAAAAAGAAACAAGTGCAAGAATACAAATAAAGTCTGTTAAATTTTATTCAACCTAAACTTTCTGGCAGGAGATCTTGTATATTATACTGATCTCCAGTCCTTGCTGTATACTGAATAAATTATCAAGAATTTATGTGTCTCTTTTGAGTTTGTATTTCTTCACTATTTTAGTCCTTAGAATTCACAAATGGATTTCCTATTGTCTAGGTAGGAGACTAAAATCCAATTCCATGAGTATCTGAATCTGTAGCAGGTCCCCAAAAGCACTGAACTGTGGTTTCTTGAAATTAACTCTTCTTTTAAGATGTAAAGTATGCACCCATAGGATTCTTAGTATTTGGCTTCTCTTTTAATTCCTTACATAGGATGTTTGTTTCACTTACAGTGTCTAAAATGTTATTTTATTAAATCATGTATTCATTTGTGAAAGTTGATCCCATTGCCAAAGCTGTATAGGATTAGATAGTGTACAACATAGCAAATTGAGTGTTTACACTAAAATTTCATAGTACATATTTATTTTTATTTTCAGGTTTTTAGTAAAATTATAGATTACCAGTATTATGTCACTTATATTTTTCCCCATTGGAACTCACTGGGAGTCCCTGAGATCATGGAACCATGGAACTTGACTGCCCTGAGACCTGAGAGGTGACATGGTAAGGGCTTTTACCTCAGGCATACAGGTTTGAACGTTGCCTTCACTGTGTGATGCTGGGCAAGATGCATACCCTCTCTGTGCCTCAATGCCTTCATGAAGATGACAGTGGTTGCTACTTCACGGGCTATTGTAAGAATTATGTGAGACCATCATGCAACGTCTTTCAAACAAAGCCTGGCAGGGAGGTGGTTAATTACTATTGCCTTTATTATTAATGATTATTCCCTTGCTATTCTTATGAAGCATTGAGGAGAATATATGTCTCATAAGTGAATTTTCCAGTGATTAAGGCTTAATACTTTGAGCAATCACACATACCCATTTTTTGATATTTTCGGATGGAACTCTTGCTAACTGTGAGATCTGTCATTAACACATATTTACATATTGGAAGAATTGGAATTGCCTCTAGGAATCATTATACTGAATATTAAATTTAGCATTAGGGTGCAATAGGAGTGTCTTTAGGGAGACAACTTATCCCTATCCTAAGTGGCACCAAATAATTCTTTTTCTACAATTGTTACTTTTCAATAATGCTGTTGTTACTATTTTTTGATCTTCTCTTTTGAGGAGCTCAGTTGGCAGTTCATGTGGCTGTGAGTTTACCTGCCTCTAGGAACTTCTCAAAACTTCTATTTTTATTGTTAAATTGTTGTGAATTAGAAAATCAGGAGATAAGCTTGCTGTTTATTAAAGGAATAGTAAAGATTTCAGGGATACCCTTCGCAATGAGTAAAGTCTCTGTATTTTGTGCTATGTATTTCATATAGCTTTTATTCTCACTTTCCCCAAATTCCCATCAGTACAATTTCTCTTTTAAAGCCATTTTATACTGAGAGAACACATTTAGCTTATAATAAGAAAAATGTGGCCTCCTCATCCACTCTTGAGTAAAGTCTGACACACCATGTACTCAGAAAAACAGTGAAAATGAAACAGCCAGCTGCTTAGCCCATTTGAACCTAATCCAGACTTACGGTGTGGAGACTTTTACAATGTTTAAGTTAAATTTGAGTTCCCACTTAGAACTGGAATAGCTATATCAGTATTATGACTTATTTAAGTATGTTTATAAAAAGAAAACAGTTTTGTCTGTTTAGTCAGAATTCCAATTGTAGTGATACATACACGAATGCAAGAAAAACACTTGAGTTTTTTTTCCATTTGATTTTCTGTTGAAGTGTTTGGGCCGCATTTAATGATTCACATTGAATGACGGCTGTACGTGCCTTTCAGAGATCAGAGATATAATTAACATATATAACCATTCCTATCTCTAAGAAAAGATCTGTGTGTCACTAAAAGGCCAATTTTTATGGCCAGTTTATTGAGGCACAAGGAGGTCACAAGGCCAAGTGTCTGGAGTGTGGACGGTAACTCCAGGTTGTACTGTTTTGCTGTCCGTAAATGACCGGTTGTCTGATGCCATGTAGGTTTGCACCTGTCTTAATAACAACAGCAGGCGAAAAACGTGTTTTAGATGAGTTACTTGTTCCTAGGGTTGGTCTAATAACAATAACTGCCAAAGTAATAAATTGTCAAGTCAAGTTTTTAAAGGTTTGGCTTAGAGGTCACACTTTCATGTTAACTTCACTGATTAAAAGTGAGACTTCCCAAATATTGTTTCTGCTTTCAAAAACCAAAAAAAAATAAGTTTACAGGGAGACCACAAACACATCAGAAGAAAGCTGGACTTGTATGCTACCATGTCAGCTGCTAGAACTTTCTTGTAACAAAGAAAAATCAATTCAAATAAAAAGTGAGATAAATAAGCTCTAAGAAAGGAGTGCAATGGTGTCAGGAAGCAATTGCACAGTTAAAACAGTAAAGAGATGGCATGAAATGCAGGGATCACAAATGCTAAGGGAAGTTTTAGAGGATTGGTGAGGAAGTGAAGGTCAGAGAAGACAGGGGCTGCAGAGTCCCGGATGTCAGGTTGACCTGCAACAGTTCATTTTATTAATTAGTTTCTTTCTGCACTGCATCTCTATCATGAGTGAAACACCGTGCTATGTGCAAGGGCCACCAGCAGACCAAAAGCAAAGCCAGTGAGGCCCAGGAGCCACCAATACCCCAGGTACTGAGCAAGAAGGGTGAGCAAGAAGAGTTAGGAAAGAGGATTTTTGAAGAAGCTTAACACCATGGCAGTGATAAGCCACCAAAAGCCTATCACCTTTTAGGAAAAGGGAAATATTTTATTTACATGTGTATTTATTTGCTGGTATTTACATAGCAGTTACTTTACATGAGGCACTAATAAATTACAAACATATACTCATTAAATCTACAAAACAACCCTATGAGATAGGTACTATTATTTTTCTTCCATGTAGCATATGAAGAAACTAAGGCAAGCAGAGATTAAATATCTTCTCAACATTACACAGCTAGTAAGAGGTGGAACTGGGATTTAAACCCAGGCCTCCCAGTTGCTGCATTCATCTTCTTATTCACTGCACCGCACTGGGGGAAGACTATACTTTCGTGTGTATGTCGAGTACTTCAACCCGTGACTGGTACAGAACAGGCACTAACCACATGTGTGTTGTATGAAAGCTGCATGATAACACAAGTAAGCGTCAACTTCAGGGGTTTAAGGGAGGCATTCTGCCTTAGAGAGGGAGCACTGCACAGATGGTTCTGTTTTCTGTTAGAGCAGGAGCCAATCCCAGGCCCTAACCATACAAAGCCTGCAGGTGGATTCAACAAAGAACAATTGGCAAGAATAGGGACAGGTTCCAAGTGAGCTTACAGGTTCATTATTCTCCTCAGTTACAATGTTTAGAGCAAACTCACTCAGGCTTATGCATCCATTTAATAGATATTTCTATTGCAACTCCTTGGTGCCATGCACTGTTCTCAGTGCTAGAACAACAGCAGAAAACTAGCAGACAGAGCCTTTTAATAAGAACAAGATGATATAATCAAGTTAATTGCAGATTGTCAATAGTGCTATTAAGACTTGTTGGGGCGTAGGGTATTGGGCGGGTGGCCAGTTTCACTAGGAAACTCGGGTCTCCTTAAGGAGTTGTTATTTGAGCAAGGACCTGAGGATTAAGAAGGATCCATCTATGCAGTGGAGCTAGGGAGGGAAGAGAATTTCCAGCAGATGCAACTTCCAGTGTCAAGGACCAGATGTGGGAAGGCTCTGGCATACTCACCAACCAGGGAGGGGCAGCAGAGGTAGAGCCTCCTGGGCAAGGGGCAAGTGATGTGGGATGAGGTGGAGAGAGATGAGGCCAGACTGTGCAGGACCTTCTGCCCATGGCAAAGAGTCTAGAGATTATGATAAGAGAATGAGAAATCCTAGGAGAGTTCAAAGCAGTGGATCATCTATGTTTGAAAAAGGTTGGCACAAATTGCATGTGAAAGATAAATTGGTTAGGGTAACAGTAGAAGCAGGAAAGGTGTTGCCACAGGGTCTGTGATGCTTATTTTTATGTGTCAACTTGCCTGGGCTAAGAGATGCCCAGAGAACTGGAATAACAATCTTTCTGGGCATATCTGTGAGGATGTTTTCTGAAGAGATTAGTATTTGAATCAGGAGACTAGTAAAGAAGATCCAGCCTCACCAATGTGCGTGGTCATCATTTAACCCACAGAGGGCCCAAATGGAAAAAAATGGCAGAGGAAGGGTGAGTTCTCTCTCTTCTTGAGCTGTGACTTCCATCTTCTCCTGCCCTAGGACATCAGAGCTCCTAGTACTCAGGTCTTTGGACTGTATGTTTTAACATTGGTGGACCCCACGTGGTTAAGCCTTTGGCCTCAGACTGAATTGCAATACGGACTTTCCCTTGTTCTCCAACTTGAAGATGGCATATCTCCTACGCATCTATATCTACATCTATCCTATTAGATCTACTTCTCTGGAGAACACTAATGCAAAGCCTATGGAGGAAAGATAATGTCTGGGAATTGGGTCTGGGAATTGGGTAGAGCCAGAGGAGATGAAGCAGCAGCAAGAAGTTGACGGATACTATAAACACAGATAAGGTTTGGCAATGCATCATAGTGGGGGAATAGGGAAAGGAAGAAGTCAGAGGTGATTAGTAGAATTTTGTTTTGAGCTACAGGGTGTAAAATGGTGCTATGGTTTAAGATGGGGAATGCTAAAGAGAGAGGAAGTATGGGAAAATAAATCACAACCTAGAACTTTAACAACAAATACACAAGGTATTTCACCTGATGGAAAAACTGTCTTCAGAATCAAGGCTTGTACTAAGTTTAATACGACAATAATTCTAGCCATCTATAAATATGATACAGCAAATTAGATGTTTGGTAAGATGATAATAAAATATCTATTTTAATTTTAAAAAACTCAAAATGTCCTGAGGTCAGGGATAATGATTGATTCATACTAGGTGTTCAGTAAATCTTTGTTTGTTGAAATAAATCAAAATGAAGGTAAAGAGGTGAAAAAGATCCAGACAAGACATAATAGGGTTTCTCTAGGCTCCACCATATCTCACCCGAGTGACTTTGGGGAAAGTTAAACTCCTGGAATTTCAATATTCTTATGTGTGGAATGTGGATTGTAAAGGAGACCATAATTGTTAAATAAAATATTACATGCAAATGTACAACCATCTACACACGGGACTGGCAAACTTCTGTTCCCCTTCCTTCTTACAGCTTCAGCTATAGTTTGCTCCCAAGTTTGAGTGTCTAAGCATTTTTGCACAACCTCTGCATCTACTTAGATTACCTCTTGTATTAGCATCTAAGACAGTATCAAGCATAGAGAAAGAACTCAGTTTCTTTTTGCTGGTTAACAACTTATTTTAATTAAATATAAACCCTCAGAAAGCACATATAAGTACCACAATGGACCTCAGTCTACAGGAATCTGTTGCCTATCTTTGCACTGAAGATCAACCCTCTGCTCTCTTCTTATTGACAGGCAGCCAAAGAATGGGAGTTTGCCTTTCAGTCTATTGTGAGCAAAGTGAAATGATTCTCTCCCAGCATAACAAAACCTATAGGCAGCTATAAAATATAATTTCCTTTCAGCTTCTTGACAGACTTGTTATAAATTTCAGAGCACAGGAAAAAAAGGAGGGGCCACTTTAAAAGATAAATTTCATCATGTATGTCTGACAAACGTGTATACATTCAGAGGCCCCCTTTTTTTAAGAGAGAGGGGAAAAAAGCTATGCTTTTATACAGTCAAAGGTTAAGGTTCACTCCGTCATTCATGTGGTTTCATTCTCTTATGCATATTGAAATAGCTCAGAAAGATTTATAACCCTGTTTCATACAGTCAGAGTTCCAGTAAATGAGTCCCTTTTTGAAGGTTAAATATTTATGCTCTTATTTTCCTGCCTGATACAGAAAGCAAGAGTAAACCCACGTTAGTCAAAAAGCCATGGTGGCAGGCTGGCTTAGAACAAGAAAAGCCAGTGGGCACAATATTCAGATCATCCCCCACGCTCTTATACTCTTATTTGTTTGGGAAATTAATGAATGAATGAATGAGTAAGTGAAACCTCTTACATGGCCTGTCTCCGGAAGCAGAAGTAAATCATTTTGGCAAATGTGACTTTAAGTCAGTCTAAAAATTCCCACATAGTTAGCCTATTGAGTCAGATCTTTGAAATAATAATCATTATCCATTAAGGAACAGCAATTATAGCTAGTGAAATACTTTCACATGTACTTGAGCTTCACAGCACTCTACAGAGTGAGCAGGCAGAAATTAGGTTACTTTATAAATGAACAAGTTGATGTTTTGAGCAGATGAATGATTTGTCCTGTTTCACACAGGTAGTGAGTGACAGGCCTGTGATAAGATCTCCATTTTCTTGATACCTATTATAGTGATCTATTCATGTTGGGTTCTATTATGGTGACAATAATAACAAATATTTATATAGCAAATTACAGTTTAACAGGGATCTGTTGCGCTATCACATTTGATTTTCAGAGCAGCCCCTTGAGTCCTCTCTATATTATTCTAATTTTTCTTAATATTTGTATAAAAGCAAAATGTACATTTTGTAATGTACAATACAATGAAAAACAGCAATTCCTTGACCCTTCACTCTCGAGATCCTCATCCCTCAAAACAAACCATTTTCAACTCTTTTATTTATTTATTTATTTATTTATTTATTTATTTTATTTATTTATTTTAATTTATTTATTTTTTATTTATTGCTTCTGGTATTTATCCCCATGTTTATAAATAACAACTTTGCATTGCTATTTCTCAATTGTTCAGTTTTAGACATTACCTATTGACTTCTACCGTGGAAGATAAGAATCAAGAGCTCTTAATCCCACTCCTCTCACACACAGATACATATTTTGTTAGTCAATTTCTCACTAGAGTTATAAAACAATTTTGGTTAAGTCAATATTTAGTGCTTACATTACCACGACCACTTAAATATTGTTTACAGTTACAGCAGAAAGTACTAAATTTCCTGTCTGTATTTCGCGGTTTTGTTCAACTTCTTGTTTTTACTTCTCCCTTGAGGTTAATAAATGTAATATTTTTTCTTCGTTTTCTAGGTACCTATCAAGAATCTTATCCCAAACTCCTTTCAATTTGATCATATATTTTAGGTAATGGTATAAAACAAACAAACAAACAAACAAAAACAAAAACAAAAACACACACACACACAAACATACATTCTTCTAAATACTCAGGCTGCCTCTTGTCCCAAATTGGACAAGTTTCTCCAGGCCCACTGCACAGCTGTCATCTTGGCAAGTCCTGCCTGAGTCTGGTGGCACACATCCCTACTTTCTCTTTCTCTCCCTTGACTTAATTTCCTTATTTAGGTGGAGCATATCCTCTGGTAGCTTTCTGAGAAAGAAGCATGAAAGAATAACACTTTGAGAACGTTTAGAAGAAAATATCTTTATTTTTCCTCACAACTGATCCATAGTTTAGGCCTGTCTTAGGTTGAAAAAGAAACCTTCAGAACTGTAAAGATATTCTTTCACTTTCTTCTCTTCTGTATTGTTTTTGAAGTGGCTAAAGACATTCTGATTATTCCTACTCTGTATGTATACGTGATCTGTTCTTCGTTTTGAGAACTTTAAAAACTTTTATTACTGAATTCCTGAAATGGCACAATATGTTACCTGGATGCTGGTCTTTTCTCATTCATTACTTTGAATTCTTAGTGGGGCCATTTGAATCTGGGAATCCATGGCCTTGGAGTCTTAGAAAGTAACTTGTTTAATTTATAATTTCATTCTGTTGGTTTGCTCTGAAAATCCTATCAGTTCAATATTGAATCTCATGGATTTTATATCGAATTTCTTATTTTTTAAAATAGTTATCTCCCACTTTTTCTTTCCTTTTTTTTTTTAGGATTTTTTAAATCAAAGTAAAAAGTATTTGGAGTGAAATGCAAAGATTTTGTGTGTAAAGTGGAAGGAGTTTGGATGGCTGTATACCATAGTTACCACTTATTTGTAGTTTCACATTTCATAGTCTTAGTTACCCAAGGTACAGTACAATAAGGTATTTTGAGAGACAGGCCATAGTCATATAACCTTTTTTATAGTATATTGTTATAATTACAGTATATTATTAATTACAGTATATTGTTATACAGTATAATATTATTAGTTATTATTATCAATCTCTTATTGTGCCTCATTCATAAATTTATCATAGGCATCTACATGTAGGATAAAACATATTATATATAGGATTTGGTTCTGTTCATGGTTTCAGGCATCCACTAGGAGCCTTGGAACTTATTTCCTGAGAATAAGCGGGGGAAGACTGTAGGCCTCTGTGACCACTTGGCCCATGTGATCACACAATCACAATATAGAACATTTCCATTACCCCATCTGGACAGTTCCACCCACACTCTGTAGCATAATCACTGCTCTGATTTCTATCACCATAGATTGGCTTTGCTTATTCTTGAATTTTATATAATTGAATTGTGTAATATGTACTCTATTAATATTTTTTGTTTAACATCTAACCTGATTACTGAGATTTTATTTTGGCTGAAACATTTTTTAGTTTCCATGAGTCCCTTCTTATTCTCGATTCAATTATTTTCATCTCAAATTGTTCTTTAATGAGTGAGATATCTGTTCTTAACTGTCTTAGGATATGAATTCTTTGTTTTCTTTTTTTGTGGAATGAAAAGGAGTTTTCTTCTACTTTCTTTTTTCTCCAGATTCCTTTTCTATGTTTATTTCAGTTTGTCTTCATTCTGGATGTGTTCCTCAAATGTCCTGTGATTTTTGGCTTTCCAGTCCTGTTTAATATGGAATACAATTTAATTAAAACATCAAAGATCTATCTGGGTTTAAAGGCATTGTTGACTGGTAAGACTTACTCATGAAATAATTGAGGACTCAAAAATTATGTTGTGGAACAGCCTTCTTCATCCAATTGGTAATGCCAGCTGGCATTCTGGAAGCTAAGTTAGAAGGATCCTGATGGTCTCTATAAGTCAGGGTTCAACTAGAGAACTAGAACTCGTAGGAGATATAGGTATCTAGATGGAGATAAATATGTAGATTGATATAGGTCTATATCTATGTTTATCTATATATGTCTATATGTACATAAATAAAGAGATTTATTTCAAGGCATTGGTTCACACAATTGTTGGGGCTAGCTAGGGAAATTCAAAGTTCATAGATGAGGCAATTGGGAAGGGCAGCTCACAAGCCGACTGGAACTCTGCATACAAGCTGAATTTTGTGTCCACATGCCTCAGTCAAGAAGGAAAACCCAGAGGGTAGGGAAAGCAATTACATAGCCAACAGCTGTTTGAAGTCTCTGGACCAAAGAAAGACCTATGCCCTTTCTTAAAGAGCTTGCCTTATTGGGCAGGGCTACTCAGAATTATCTATTTTTTGATTAACTTAAAGTCAATGTATTAAATATTTCATTCACATGTTCAGAATACATTCGCAGCGGCACCTCCATTCATGTTTGACAGAATAACTGGGAGAGAATGTGTAGTGCTACTACATGGCTGCTGCCTTTCTCTATCCTCCAGCAATTCTGTGTAGACCACCCTAACAAGAAACATGCATTGCAGGTATTCAATCTGCAGAGGCAACTAGGATTATTAGTTTCTATTTTATAAGTAACAAAGAATATCACTGAGAAATTAACTGACACAAAGTGATACATCCAACACATAGATGGCCTCAAACCTTAAGTTCTAATGCATAACCTAATTTTGGTGAAACGTTAAGGGTATCATTTGTAGGAAACAAAGCAATTTTTAAGTGTGCTGGAAATAGTCCCACTCTTATTACAGTTGCCTAGGGAGGTTGAAATGGTATTTCCTGGTCACACCATGTACTTATCATCTATAAGCAGTGGACATAATAGAATATTGGAACGCTGATATGGTTTGGCTTTGTGTCCCCAACCACATCTCATCTTGAATTGTAATCCTATAATCCCCATGTGTCATGGGAGAGACCTGGTGGGACACAATTGAATCACAGGGACAGTTTCCTCCTATGCTGTCCTCTTGATAGGAGTGAGTTCTCATGAGATCATGGTTTTATAAGGGGCTTCCCTGCTTGCTCAGTACTCATTCTGTCTCCTGCTGTCCTGTGAAGAGGTGCCTTCCACCATGACTGTAAGTTTCCTGAGGCCTTCCCAGCCATGTGGAACTGTGAGGCAATTAAACTTCTTTTCTTTATAAATTACCCAGTCTCAGGTATTTCTTCACAGCAGTGTGAGAACAAACTAATACAAATGCCCTGTTGAATATTCAGCTGTAGATTTAATTGTTGAATATCACTGTCACAATATTGTCTTGTAGTATATGGCATATGAAACAAATCAGTTACTAACATATAGAGATGTTTCTCCCACAGTCAAAAGCATAAAAAGATTTAAAAGCAAGTGTGCCACCATGCAGAATTACAACACATGATCTGCAAGCAAAATGTCAGCTATTCTAATAAAGACTCTAGCTCTGTATATCTAATGGTTTTAAATGTAAGAGTGAGATGCTTCCATCATGGTATCAAACAATAGCTCCTCTAAATTGAAAGCTGTTACTGCCACGTGGCCATTGTGGATTCCTTCTAGTTTTGGTGCAGCAGAAGAGGCATGGGATCATGTCGCTGGCTACAGTCTTAATGATCTTGACTGTCAAGGACACTACAAAGAGGGGAGGATGACAGGTTAAATTCCTTAGATAGTTCTCTCAAATTAAAGGAACAAGATTCTTTGCTAAGAACCTCAAAATAGCCTTAAGTCCCACGTCAGTCTCCATGAAAGTTGTGGGAGATTGAATTATGGGTCCCGATACTTGAATCCAGTGAATAATAAGGATATATTCACACGCATTGCCATGAAACTTTGCAATACCCTCCCACTTTGAGTGGAATCTAATTCTCCATCCCACTGCTATTGGGCTTGGCCATGGGAATCATTTTGGCCCATAGAATATCAGCAGTCAAGATGGTAGCAAAGCCATTGATGTGCTTATGTCATCTCCTTGATCTCTTATGCTGCAAGAGTCACCTTGAGAAAAGCATGCCATGGGTAATTACTGCTCCTTCAGTCCATCCCCAGAATGAGATCTGGTAGAGCATACTTGAATCCTCTGATAGCCTGGAAAGTCTGTACTCTCCCTGTAGAGTTACAGCTAGACAATAGACCTGGGAGAGAGAAATAATTGTTTGCTATTTTAAGCCACTGAGCCTGGAGCAGTTTGTTACACAGCACTCTGCAGCAATAGCTACAAAAGATAGAGGCTCAGTGCTGGAATTCTGGTATAACTCCATTCCTTGGATTTTCACAAAATTCCACTCATCATCCCTTGTCATAAACCCCTCCACCTAAGAAAGTTTTAGTGCATTTCTCTTCTTTGCAACAAAATTATCTTAAATTAAACACAGATGAAATCATACTTCTTCTTTACAAAGTTTACTGACCTAGTAGGAGTAAAATCAAAAGAAATAATTGAGATCATCATTAATACAATAAAATAATATTAAATCTCAACTCTTGTAATACTAATTAGCCCTTTCTTGACAGAAAAATAAGTTTTAAATTTAGAACAATTTCATCTCTTTAGGAAATATAGAAGATGTCATAAAACAACATTTAAAATGAAAATTAAGAGTAATATATGTGAGATAATTTTAATTTTATTTATTATTATTGCACTCCTGCAAATCAGGCTGGAGTGCAATGGGACAATCATAGCTCACCGTAATCTTGAACTCCTGGGCTCAAGCAATCTTCCCAGTTCAACCTCTGAAGCAGTTAGGACTACAGGTTCATGTCACCATGCTCAGTTAATTATTTTTTACATTTTGTAGATAGGGATCTTTCTGCATTACCTAGACTGGTCTCAACCCCTAACCTCAAGTGATCCTCCTACCTTGGCCTTTCAAAGTGCTGGAATTGTAGGCATGAGTCACCATGTCCAGCCAATATTCTTTCAAAATAACACCTTATCACCCTCTCTTTGCTTCCTTCTCAAACATATGTTGTGTTTCCTTGACATCCCTATATTTGTCAGTGATACCTGTGGCAGGTATCTATAGCTTTTATCTCCAAAATACAGTTTTTACATAGAGATATGCTGAAGGCAGGTATTTAGATGATTAGAAAGGAATAGATGATATGAAATATATTAAAGCTTATTGGATTGATTATAATAATTTATGTTTATTAGTCAAAATAAGAAAATATTTTCTATAATAGAGCAAAGAAGGTAGTCAACCCTTCAAGAAAATGACGAGCCATCAGATTTTTCAAAAGTATTTATTTTGACAATGCAAATACAAGAAGAAACTGAAGTAACATTAAGCTGGAGTTTTAGAGATGTTTTGATATCCGGAATCAGTATGTACAAGCCGGATAAATATTCACAGTTGACGAGGAGTTATTTGCGTTAAAAACATTGCTTGTTTGGGGCATAGTATTTATATTTATAAATATGTTAGTATGTGTTTATTTATACTTAAAAAAACAAAGAAAATCTGGAATAAAACTTGGAGTTTATTATGTTTATACTCTTACTAAAATTTCTAATAAACTTGTTTTTCACTATCCTTTCACTCTTAATTCTGTTATTCTATTAATTATTTGTAAAATAACATAAATACATAAGAATAAAATTAAAATTGTCAGTACAACCCCAAGTAAATGATAATGACTGAATTTTTTCTGTTTTTATGTTTTTTTAATGCTCTGAATTGCCTCTTTAGCACATTCTTTAATACAATTAAAGAAAGAAAAAGATAACAGAATAAGAAACAGAAACATTACCTATAGGAAAACAAGTGAAAGTTGTTTCTTTGGAGAAAGAAATAAATAATAAAATTTGCAACTTCAAAGGGCATGCATAAGGATGCTCACGGTATTAGTGTCATAAATGAAAAAAAAAAAAAGCAAGAAACTATCAATATAACTATTAACAAGAAAATAGATTGATCCTTTTTAAGAGGGGACTTTTAAAAGTTTGTGGAAAAATGGAATTAAAAGATTTTTTAAGAAATCCTTTATTTCTCGATGTAAGCTTTATCAAGGTTAAGACATATTTAGAAGAGATAATGCAGTCATTTAGTTCATCTCTAATGAACTGAACATCAAGGGAATTCAATCATGTCAAGGCAATCTTTTTTACGTTGTTATTTGCAGAAAAAAAAAAAAAAATGAGTGCCCTCTAAAGACGTTTTAAGATTAGGAAACAAAAAGAAGTCAGAAGGAGCCAAATAGGAACCATCAGGTGAGTGCATAATGATTTCCTACTAACAATCTCACAAAATTGCCCTTGTTTAATGAGAGGAATGAACTAGAGTGTTGTCATGGTAAAGAAAAACTGATGAGGTTTTCCTGGCTTGTTTTTCTGTTAAAACTTTTTCAAAACACTTTCATAATAAGCAGATGTTAACATTCTTTGGCCCTTCAAAAAGACAGCAGGTAAAATACTTTTAGCATTGAAAAACTTGCCATGATCTTTGCTGTTGACTGGTCTGTTTTTGTTTTGGTTGGACCACTTCCACCTCTTGGTAGCCATTGCTTTGCTTGTGCTTTGGCTTCATGATCATACTGGTAAAACTATTTTGTATCACCTGTTGCAATTCTTCAAAGAAATGCTCATGATCTTGATTCCACTTGTTTAAAATTTCCATTGAAAGTTCTGCTCTTGTCTGCAGCTGATCTGGTCATAACAGTATCAGTATCCATGTAGTAGAAAGTTTGCTCACCTCTATTTTTTCAGTCAGCATTGTGCAAGCTGAATCAATTGAGATGTCTATAGTGTTGGCTATTGCTTCTGCTTTAACCATAGGTTCATCTGCAATTATGGCATATACAAGATGAAATTTTTTCTCACAAATTGATGTGGATGATCTGCTGCTGCAGGCTTCATTTTCAACATTCTTTTATTCCTTCTTAAAATGAGTTATTCATTTGTAAATACCGATTTACTTCGGGCATAGTATCCACAAACTTTTCATAAAGTATCAATGATTTCACCCTTCTCCACCCAAGCTTCACCATAAATTTGATGTTTGTTCTTGCTTCAAAACTTATATTGCTCTGATAGAGGCTGTTTTCAAACTGATGTCTTATCCTTCTTAGTTCCTCAAACTAGATTCCCTTTATACATGTTAAAACAAGTTAGTACAAGTTTGCTTTGGTGCAAAAAAATGAAATCCATGCATAGTTTCTTCATAATACACATTTTCTGTGAACTTTTTGAATTTCCTTTGTACTTACACAATGAAATGTTCACAGCAGTGGGGAAATAACTGATTTAGGGTTACATGCCTCATTGGGGATTAATTTTACAAGTATAATGTCTGTGTTGATTTACTCTAATCAGAATCTACCCAAGTTGGAGGAAGGAAGTCAGGTGAACTTCTAAACAAAATTAGATCTCTGCCAGTAAGAGAATGGGAAAAGTTACTGAATAATCATTCCATAGTGCCTATTTAAATGGTAACTTGAAAGGTGTGATCACACAAAGAATCAGTAAATGTAGATACACTAATTTTTACTTGCTTAGACAGGTAGTTTACAGACTTAGAAACTGCAATAAAATAAATGTGGCCCCGTGGATTTCTCTATTAATTTATTTACAGAACCATCTCTAAAGTTGTAAGTAGAAAAGAACTATCATTAAATGTCCTAATTTTCTTCTGTTAAATTTTGTTTTGCCGTAACTAACTATAAAGTATTAAATAATATTGCAAGTTACGATAAAAAGTGAGAGTCCCACTACTGTCAAATACGATTGTGTGATCATGAAAAAAAAGTCTATTAAACGCCTAGATTTTCTGACATGGATGCCATGGACTGTATCATAGATTACCGTGGAATGCAGATGAAACCTTTGACATTAAAAGCATTTTGTAAATGGTGGAGTTGAAGCTGTTACCAGTGTCTGATTGTTGTGTCTAACATTTCACATGAAAAATGAAAGTTTTGTCTAATTTTATTTTTAATTGAAAAACTTTAAAAATAATTATTGAACTAAGTTATATTTGCATAAAACCTTGCGTTTTACAAAAAAAAAAAAAAAAAACATAAAAATCCAGAATTGATCTCAAGCTTGACAACATTGTGCATTCTTATTATTTTCATTCCACATTTGAGGAATCTGAGGCTCAAGGATGTTAAGTGACTTAGTTAAGGATCTCAGGTCATATAAAGTGAAAATGAGATTTAAACCAGGTGTTTTGACACTGATACCAGTTTTCTTCCCAAAATACCATGCTAGGAATACATATCAGTTAGGATTTTTATCCTACAAACAAAAGACAACCCAGCAAAAAGATCTTTAAAAAACACAGCACACGACTTCTGCTTCTGGTGAAGATAAACTAACATTGGTAGAATTTACCCTCCCACATGAAACATCTGTAAAACTGAACACAAGATATGAAACACAAGTTTTCAGACAATAGGTATAGGCAGCACAGACAGTCATTCCTGAAACAGAAGAAAAAAATTGAGGTGAGCCCTGTGATTTCCCCAGCTTATAGCCTATAGAAATCTGCCATGCCACAATGCAGAGAAAGAGAACCTGTCAGTCTACTGGTCTCCAGATGTCGAGGAGACAATACTAGAATTCTAGAGAGACAAAATCAGCTAAAGTCTACTGGGCAGCAGACCAGACAAGAAAGTGCTGCATAGATAGCTCCAGACATTAGCAAAGGGTCACACTTGATACTTCAGCTAAGTACTTCTGGGTGCATGTGTGTGAAAAAAAGAAACAAAGATCAGAGAAGGAACCACCTAAAAGGAGCAATAGGAATCATCCCTGAAGCTTACACAGTTATTGCTCTCACTGCCAGACAGCAAAATATCGTAATTCAAAAATAATCAGCAGACAACTGAGAAGTGTATTGCCTCAGCAGTGGAGCAAATTTAGCCTTAGAATAATGATGCCCTGAATCCGGTTAATAAAGTTTAAAAGCAAGCTGTAATGGATCAGAATTTTTCCAAATAACTAGGATGAATAATCATCAAACTATTCTCTGGATAGAAAGGTTACTTGGATGTAGGATGTTTAGTTTTTTAAAAAAGACACTTCCAGGTAAATTGAATGAGATAATCACACTACAAAGCAAAAGGATAGTTACCAAAATATAAAAACATCCAGAAATGAAGAAGGAAAATTCCACAAAATTTGAAATTCAATAAAAAGCTAACAGGTATATACATAATTAAGTATATGTGACCCATAATTAAGAGAAACATAAATCAATAGAAATAGACCCAGAAATGACAAAGATAATAGAACACATTACAAGTTATTATATTATACTCTATATATTCAATAAAGTAAAGATTGTCCATATTAACAAGAATATATAAATATATGTTTTAATAGATCATTGAATTTATAGCAATAAAAAGCATAATGTACAAGATGATAAATACAATGGACTGAAATAACAGTAGATTAGATATGGAAAAGGAAAAGATTATTGAACTTCAATATACAAAAGAATCCAAGATAAACACACACACACACACACACAGAGACTGAATATAGTAAATATAGCATCAGTGAGGCATAGGACAACTTTAAGCAACTTAGACTTAAGATACATGTAACTGCAGTCCCTGAGAGAATAAAGGAAAGGGAAAGAGAAAAATTATTTAAAGAAATAGTGGCTGAAAATTTTCCAAGTTTGATAAAAACTATAAACCCACAGATCCAAGAATCTCAAAGAACTCCAGGCATAAAGAAAAGTGATGAAAACTTTACCAAAATATATCATGATGAAATTGTTAAAGAAGTAATGAAAAAAAAAAATCTTAAAAGTGCTCAGAGGGGGTGGGGGGGTGCAGAGAAACAGATTATTTGCGAGAGAACAAACATCTAAATGACAGCAGATTTCTCAGAAATGATTCAAGCTAGACCACAGTGAAGTTTCTTTAAAGTACTAAACACGGAAAAAGTCTCTCGACCCAGAATCATATACCCAGCAAAACATAAGTGCTTTCTCAGACAAACAAAAGCTGAGAGAATTCAGCAGCAGCAGAGTAATGTTACAATAAATGTTAAAAGTTGTTCAGGTAGAAGAAAAATTATACCAGAGAGAAATATGAACATAAACTACATAAACTAATGAAGAGCACCAGAAATAGCAACTACATGGGTAAATATATATTTTTCTCTTTAATTTAAATAAGCTTGATTATAATTTCTAATCTGCACAGAAATGTGATTATTTAAAACATAATAATATTTTAAAGGGTTTGTAGCATATGTAGAAGTAATAAACAATAATAAAGAAAGGGTAATATGGACATGGAAGAGTAACATAGTAAGGTTTCTGTAATACGTATTAATTTATGTGCTACTGTTTGAAGGTCAATACTGATAAGTCAAAAACGCATGCTATGAACCCTAAAGCAACCACTAACAAAGAGTACTGCGACAGCTAATAAACTAATGATGGAGTTAAAGGGAACCATACAAAAATTTCAGTCCCAAAGAATGTAGAAAAAAGAGGGAAAAGGGAACCAAGAAGAGATGTAGCATATCAAAACATATAGAAGCATGGTATATGTAAATCCAGTCATATTGATAATCATTAAACTTAAATAGTCTAAAAAGTTGATTAAGAAGCTAGAAAATATTATTTGAATAAAGTAGCAAGATCCAATTTTATGCTGCCTATGGGAAATGAATTTCAAATATAAAGACACAAATAGATTAAAAGAAAAAAATAGGGAAAGTTACACACTGCTAATAATAGTCAAATAAAGTTGGAGTGGCTATTTTATATCAGATAGAGTATGTTTCATAGAAAATATATCACTATGGATAGAGGTGAACATTTCCTGATGATAAATGGATATATTTCAATCCTAGGGTATTTAGGATAACAATGTTGAATGTTTATGTACCTAATAACAGAGCTTCAAAATATGAAAACAAACACTGATAGAAATTTAAGGAGAAATTCAAAACTCCCAATTATAGTTAGAGATTGAATTAACCTTCCTTAATAGGTGATAAAAAAATTAGACAAAAAATCAGTAAGTATGTAGAAGATGTCCAATACTGTCAAAATATTCTAGCTAATTGGAACTTATAAAACCTCTACTCAAAAATAGAAGAATGCACATTAAAATGCACAGAGAACATTTACTAAGCCAGACTGTATTATGAGCCATAAAAATGTGGATAAAATTTAAAAATCAAATGGTACAAAGTATATTCTCTAACTAGAAGGGAAATAAATTAGAATTTACTAACACAAAGATATCCAGACAATCTCCAAAGATTTGCAAACAAGACAACACACATAAAAATAACCCATAACCCAATAACTGAGTTTAAAGGAAAAAGTAGGAAGCATTTTGAACTGGATAGAAACAAAAATGCAACAGGTCAAAATATGTGGGATGCTTCTAAAACAAGAATTACCAAAAAAAAAAAAAAAAAAATGGATAGCAAGAAACTTCTTAAATTAGAAAAGCAGAAAGACATCAAATTCATATCAGCTTCCATCTTAAGAAAAAGAAGGAAAGCAAGAGCAAATTAAAACAAAAGTAAAAAGAAGAAAGAAAATTAGACAGGTCAAAGTAGAAATAAAATAGATAACCTAAAAATAATAGAAAAAATCATTGAAGCAAAATCTGGTTCCTTGAGGAGAGCTGCAAAATTGACAAACCTCTAGCTAACCTTATCAGTAAAGAAAAAGAGAGAATTCATAAATTATAAATACCATGAATGTAAGACGGTAGCATCATTTTAAATTCTGCAGATGTTACGGATATAATACAGAAATATTAAGGACATGATGTCAATACATTCCACAACTTAGATAAAATGGATCAATTACTTGAAAGATACAAACTACCAGTGCTCATTCAAACAGAAACCAATAATCTGAATGGCCCTATATTTGCTGAGGAAATTAAAGATATGCCTAAATAATTGCTCAATAATAAAACCCCAGGCTGAGATGGCTCCACGAGTGAATATTAACAAACATTTAAAGGAGAGAAAATACTAATTCTACATAAGCTCTTTCAGAAAATTAAGGGTGAGAAAATACTTCCCAATGTAATCGCGGAGGCTAATATTACAAGCATACAAAATTCAGGCACATAAATTATAATAACAAATAAAGAAAATATCCTTCTAGGCCAGGCAAAGTGGCTCACACCTGTAATCCCAGCACTTTGGGAGGCTGAGGTGGGTGGATCACAAGGTTGGGAGTTTGAGAACCAGACTGGTCAATATGGTGAAACCCCGTCCCCACTAAAAATACAAAAAATTAGCCGGGCGTGGTGGTGCATGCCTGTAATCCCAGCTACTCAGGAGGTTGAGGCAGGAGAATCCCTTGAACCTGGGAAGCGGAGGTTGCAGTGAGCCAAGATCGAGCCACTGCACTCCAGCCTGGGTGACAGAGCTAGACTTGGTCTCAAAAAAAAACAAAAAAAAGAAAATATCCTGCTTGAACATAGAAGCCTAAATGCTAGACAATGTTTTAGTAGATCGAATCCAACAATTTATACAAATGATATTATAATATATTATTTTAAAAAGTGGAGTTTATCATAAGAAAGTAAGGTTGGTTTACATTCAAAGATGAATCAGGACAATCCACCATATTAACAAACCAAAATTGATCAACTACATAATTATTTCAATATATGCAAACATAAACATTGGTAAAATCCATCTATTTAATATTTCCGATAAAAATTTTCAGCAAATCAGGAATAGAAGGAAATTTTTTAACCTGATAATGGACATTTATGAAAAATTTACAGCTAACATCATATTTAATGATAAAGAACTGAATGTCCCCTCCTATCAGATTAGGCGTAAGATAGGAATGTCTGTTCTCACAACTTCTATTCAATATTATATGGGAGTTCTAACCAACTGAATGGGCAAGAAGAATAAACGAAAGATATTCATATTGGAAATAAAGAAATAAAAGCAAGTTTACTTATAGATCACATATTGTCTATTTAGAAATCTGTTATTTTCTACAAAAAAAGATCCAGAATAAATGAGTTTAAAAAGGTTGCAGATACAAGACTAACATAAAAGGGATATTATTATAAATTATATACAGAAAAATATACTAGCAATGACTAACTGGAAACTGAAGTTTACCAAATAATACCATTACAACCTGCAAGAGATCTTGCACTGAAAACAGTATTGACAGGTGTATAACTATGTCAAAATTGATCAAGTTGTGCACTGTTAATATGTTCAGTTTAATGAACATTATATAGACTTCAATGAACTTTTGCAAAGTTATGGTGAAACCATCTTTTGTGTAGTATTTCATCATATCATTTAGCCTTCATAGATTACAGACATGTGCTTATTTCTGCATTAAATCCTTCCCTGTTGTTTGTTTCATTGCCCCATGAAAATTAAAGGAATACACAATTTCAAAAAATAAAAAGGATACCTTATTTTTAGAGACAGTTGATCTCACTGTTCAATAAAGTCAGCTTACCATCACTTCAGAATGCTGGTAAGAGCCAGGCATCTATACCTAGGCTTCTTGTCTTGTGGTTACAAGACAGCTAGAGAAGCTCCAAGCATCACATTCTAACATAACAGTGGCCAAAGGCAAACAAGTTTAATTTCTTCCAGTGTGCCTTTCTTTACAAGTTCCTCTCAGAACTTCCTCCCTTTCTTCATGAGCACACACCCAGCAGGTTTCCACTGATGTTTTATACCTGTCTCAAGTTGGGTTATAAGTAGATTTTAGCTCACATATCAAGAAGTCTGCAGATAGTGCAGTTCCAACCTGGCTTTTTCAGAGCTGAACAAACTCATCAGAGAAGCAGATTTTCTCTATCTTTTTGCAATGCTGCACTGAGCATGCTATTATTTTCCCCTCAGCCTTGTCCTATCATGGATAGAACAGCTCTAATCATTACCTTTTCACAAAACAAAGACCAGAAGATAATGCTCTCTTCTTCCGAAACGCTCATTACAGCTAATAAAATTGAGCAAATTGTGACTTAGAAAAGAGACTTTCTTGATCTGAATTGCCTCGCATGCCCTTTTTCAAAACACTGCCAGGATAATAGATCTACCACCAACACATTAAGCAAAATGAACTTTCTCTCCACAAAAACTGGGCAGAACATAGCTTTCTCCTAAGCAGATAAAGTCAACGAAGGTAGGACCAGCAGTGTTTGCTATACTGAGGCTGAATCACAAGAGTCACCTTATTATTAATTACAAGAAAAAATAGAAGTCCATAATACCCCTGTAGTATCTGGGATCTCAGGGAATGAAAGGATTCTTTAGATAACCCAATCCAGGAATAAAAAAAAAAAATGCAGTGTGCATGCCACTGTTCCTGTCAATACCCAAACATATGCACATAGAGCAGATGTCAATAATCTAACATCACGTCTCTACCATTGAGTCCAGGTGCAATCTTAGCATTCCCTTTAACCTTGTACTCTAGGTAACCCCCATTGATGAATCAGTGGTCACATGTGATAAAAAAAATATTTTTTCATTCTTCTTGCCTTCAAGGAAAGAACACATCTGAACTGTTGAGAGCTGACGATATTATCTCTAAATTCAGATTTCCAGTGAAGATATTCTCCAAGTTCAGAATTCCAACTCAGCTCTCATTCTTACCTGTAGACAAGAGGCTGCCCCCAGCCATGAATGGTTGGATTTTTCTGTTGTTTTCCCAAGGCTGTGACTTTGTGTAGGATTTCAGTAACCGTCATAACACCGCCAAGTATCTAACTTCTGAGAATTTAGGAAAATATGCCAATGTGAAAGTGATCAAAAGGACTGTCTAAAATGGAAGACCAGACATATTCCAAAACCAATGTCTGGGTTCAGCTTATTTCTCCCTAAAACATATTTCATATCCAAAATGCCAGAAGATATTTTCTTCCATGGCATAATTCTACCTCACCTACCTTATAAAAAACTGGAATATTGTTTTAAGAAAACATTACTCTCCCCCTACCATGCAGAATTTTCCATCTTACATTTCTTCCTCTCCTTCTTTATTGAGAAAATAATAAGCCTTCTCAGCAGAGAGTTTTGGAATCAACTGGCAATAAGACTTAACCAGCCTGAGTGCAGTGGCTCACACCTGTAATCCCAGCATTTTGGGAGGCCGAGGTGGGTATATCACTCAAGGTCAGGAGTTTAAGACCAGCGTGGCCAACGTAGGGAAGCCCTATCTCTACTAAAAATACAAAAATTAGTCAAGTGTGGTGGTGCGTACCTGTAATCCCAGCTACTCTGGAGGCTGAGGCATGAGAATCACCTGAACCCAGGAGGCAGAGGCTGCAGTGAACCGAGATTGTGCCACTGCACTCTAGCCTGAGCAACAGAGCAAGACTCTGACTCAATAACAGAACGAAACAAACAAAAAAGACTTAAACATCTAGCCTTGAAACTGCTGTCCATTTCCTCCCCACCTATCTGAGCTGATCACTTTTGAAAAATCTGATGGCGGTACCTCTGGTGTGCATTGTGAGCAGTCTAGACAGAGGATCGGTACCTGTCATGCTGCTGGAAACTAAGAAGTTTTCAAAACACTCTCTGTTATCTGAAGCTTTCTCTCTATTAGTGACCCTAATTTCATCCTCTCATATTGCCATGAGACATAATTAAGAGAAAGGAGGCATTTGATCACATACTACAAGTATTTGCTGCATTGCTTGTGAAAAAGCTAGTTAGAGTGACAATAAGATCCACTTAATATTTTCATATAGTGCTTGAAACTAGCAATCCTTAATTTATTTTTTTAAGTCTGGAAATTAAGGATGAATAATGATCTCCCAATTGCCCTTCACAATCATCATTCAGCCTCAAGAATTAATAAGCCACCTCAATACCACCCCCACCCTGAACAGACATTTTTTCCACATGGATGAGCACAAAGAAATAATCAGATAGGAGATTTTTCTTCTAAATTAGGCCTCTTGTTTGTAAACTGAAAGAGTGCTAATGCAGTTCAAACCCGGCTGTGCACCACACATGCCCATTCTGCCCCAGAGTCTTACAAAGAGCAGGAGAATGGAGGGTTTTGTTCTATTCTTCAGGCTCCTTCTGTGTGAGAGGCCATTCAAACGATCCAGTACTTCTCCCTCACTCTCTCCCTTGGCCCCTCTCTCTCTCACACTCACTCTCCATGTCTCTCTATAATGCCAGCATTAGAGGCAAGCCGCTGGCTGGGAACGAGCTTTGATGTCGACCTCTCGCTGCCACTGACAGACCTGCACTGGGGGGTGAGTGGTGGAGCCATGAGGGCATGTGTGGGAGAGAGGAGGATGAAAGGAGGCACGGCCGGGGCTGAGAATGTGGACAGATTCCTGCCTGTTCCCTTAGATTCTTCAGGAAGAAAAATGCCAAGCCTTGTGATTACAGAGGTTATGAACCAGCTAAACTTCAGAAATGACCATTAAAAGTACTGCCGAACATAAAGAATCAAATTATTGTTCAGGCTTTTGGCCTCAAAAAGAAAAAGGAAAATGAAACAAGCCACAGACAGAGCCAAAGAGATAAGGACATTCAGATTACATTCTAACAAGGCTGGTTAGTCAAGGGTGCAGGGAGCCCAGCACATAGATGGGGTTTGAGTGACAGCCATAGGCACACTTGCTGCCTTTCAGCTTTGGGCTGTATTGTCTTGATGACTTGTGCCAGATGTCAGGAATAAATCTCAGGCCCTGGTGCTAAGGTTACAGCTGTGACACAGGCAGGCAACACATGAGAATGTCAGATCAGCAGTCTACTGTGATCTGCCATGGACCAGCATGGCCAGGGACATCCCAAAAGGGTGAACCCACAAGGGAACTTACACCCTGCATGAATTCTTAGCATTCAAGAACTACCTTCAGTTAGATTGTGGGATTTCATGGCTCCCTCTGAATTAAAAGGTTTTCCATTGCCAGGTTGTCAGAATAGATCTGACCTTATTCTCCTGCAACGGACAACTGCTTCCTCCTCCCTCATCTATCTGTTTTGTTAATCTGACCATATAAAGGAGTGAGGGCCCGTCCACATAACCAGTTTCCCAATACCATAGTCTCAACTCTTTGGAGAAGATACGGGAGAGTAGAATAAGGCAGAGAAATTAAACACTAAATCCCCTTCTCTTTTTCTTTCCTTATTTCACTGACTCCCAGAGAATGTAATTTATGATTACCCAGCAAAAACTCACTGAGGTCCTACTGTGTGTAAGATCCACATTCAAGAAAATTCAGAATTTTAAAGAAAAATCCTTCCCCTCTGCATATTCCATCTGGAACTGCTCTTTAGTACTAAAATGAGTCTTCTACTATTAAAATTAGGTCTCTCTTTTTTTTACACCTGATTTTAGGAGGTTATAAAAAGAAAAGAAGTCCTTCATTTTCTCCATGTCTATTCCTTGAATTTGGGCTTGCATGACTGCACCTTACCTATGATCAGATGGCTTGGTGCGTGTTTTTATACTGGTCAGAGCATTCGTGGGAACTATTTGCTAATGGAAAACTCTGGATGGAATCAGAAGCCACATAAACTGCCTGTTGCCAGTCAAAACAGCATTCATAGAAGACCCCATTCTTCTTTGACAAGGCTGCCCTGAGACGAATTGGCACCTAGCTTGCTTCCAAGAAGCCTTCAAAACTAAGCCTGCCTCTCCCTTGCTCCCCCATTCACAGCCCAGAAAAAAACTCCCAGAACTCCACTTGGCTCTATCCTGGGTCCTGAAAGAGAAGCAAGAAGACGGTCCTTGCAGGGAAGTCTCTGCTCAAAGCAAAACCTCTTTATGGAATGGGGTGAGCTATCTCATTATCAAATTCACCAGCAACCAAGAGCCTCTGGCTGTGAACTGAGGTCAGCATAGTAAAAATTGTTTGCTCTCCATTTCTTTTAAATGACCAAACACAGAGGGATCTGGCTTAGATGGAACGATTTGCTGTATGGGAGGAATATATCCCCAGTGATAGAGTATGTGTTTGAATTTAAGTGCGTGTATTTTGTACATCTGAATGTTTTTGCTTTTTAAAAACAGTATCCTGACGTAGAATCTTTCAAGTGTGAAAATCACCAAAGAATAAAAGTAAAATAAAATAAAGCAGGGAAATTGCATGGAGGACTGAGTAGCAACCCCCAGTGCCCCCACCAACCACACACACAGCGGGTCACCTCTGGTAACTTCCCCAGCATTCACTCCACCCTTCAATTATGAAATCAGCAAAATTCTCAGGGGAAGAAGATCCAGAAAGAACAAATGTGGCAGCAAGACACAGAAGGATCAATACCTTCAGAGTCTGAGAATGTAATGGGCCCTGTAGGTCTGTTAATTATCAAACAAAAATTCTGTTTCAAGAAAGGAAAAAACACATTTTAATAGCAGCTCTATAATTAGCCATTTCTGTTCTTGGTTTCTTAGTCGTTTTTATGTTTGTCTGCCTTCACCTTTATTTCCTTTAACAATGTTCACATAAAATGGATCAGAATTGCTCTGCCTCTAATTATTTACTGTAACAACCAACAAGCTGAGAGAAAGATGACAAAGTAGTAGAGAAAGATCTTTGTACAGGATGTATTATTGACTCACCACTGTTTCCTTCTTACTCCTTGATATTTTATTCTTCTTTTCTAGTATATAATTTGTAAATATGCATACACGACTCCCCTGAGTTTCATTTTTTGATAGAGTTATACTTTTGGTCTGTGAATTTGCTTTTCATATAGATGCATAGTTTGCCCAGCTTTTGGTAAAAACCAGTTTTATTCCAACCCTAAAGTCACCCTTTGCTGAGATGGAGTGATGTGACCCAGGTGTTTGTTGGGGATTAGAAAATAGGAAGGTGTTCAGAAACATAAATGTGATAACCCAGAGAGAGTAGGAGCTTTGATGTCATGACTGAACTGTAAGGCAGAGAATAGTTCAGGGAAAATCATCAATGCCAGATTTTGGTAAGGCACATGAGAAATTAAATCCTTAGCGGGGCAAACACAAGAGACAAAAATCCCTAGGCTGAATCAGGGTCAAAGCCACCACAGTCTGAAGAAGGTAGGAGATTCACAGCGTCTAGGGTAGTCACCCATGGATCATTTTCTCAAATCTGAAATTGTTTGCATCCATCTTTCTGAAGGCCCATCTTAAAAATGTAAGACTCTGAGTTCAGCACCAGAAACTATGAGCCTTATTGTGTGAATAGTAGTGACTCTGTACTCAAGAGACATGTGATATATGGAAGAAGAATGAATTTAAGGGACAGAACGTGGGCCTGGGAGGCAGCAGGTTCAGCTACTATTCGTTGTTCTACGGTGGGTAACATGAAATGATCATTCCCAACAAGTTGTCATCACTAAGTGATTGAAATATTATGGCTGAGATATGACTTGGAACTTGAAGAAATTAGAAGCTGCTAAAAATTAACTTCTGAAAGATGACTATTGCACAACTTTCGAAGTAATCCATCCAGTAGCACCAGGGTGAAGAAAAAGACATAGAATACCAAGAAATGAAAAGCATTGTTAATCAAGAGGTTCCCTTCAAAATCATTCATAAATAAGATCTACAGGCATTTTCTGTATTATTCCAATTTAAATTTCTTCAGAGATGAGTTAAATCTCACTTTGAGTTCATTTGAATGGGATGTTAGGGAAAGAAGCCTTCTCTCAGAATCTAGGACTTCTCTCTGGGTTAAGCACGAGATGTCCCTGCATTATGAAGAAAAGTCCCAAATTACCTGTGTTATGCTAGAGATCTCAAGCAAGATAAAAAACAAAATAAATTTTGCTCTGTTCTCTGAGCAGTTATGGTTCTTGCTGATAGGCTATTGCTGTAGTTTATTGGTCCATCTTATAGGTTATTAGATCTAAGCTTGTGTCAGAACTTCCATCACAAACCCATATTTTCTGAGTTGAGAAATCAACAACAAAATGGCGCTAGGATTGAGCCCTAATTTTGATATTTAGTCCCTGCTCAAGAACTTAAGAAAAGAAATTAAAGAGAGGTGGGTGGAGAAATAGAGAGATAAAAAGAAAAGTTACAGATCTGTCACTGCAATTTTAACATGTGTGTGTGTATATATATATATAATATATATATCTACCATCTTAGCAGTTTTCCTATTGTAGGACTCACTTTTGTTTTATTTTGCTTATATTTTTCATGGGACCTATTTGACAGAGGAGAAAGTATTTGACAGAGGAAATAGTAAAGATAAAATCAAATCCATTTTTTCACTCTACATATTCACCATATTTATGTGTCTATGGAATAACCAAATCTTTACTTTTTGCTACTCAAGTCACATAAGAACATGAAGATTAACACTGTGAAAAAGCCAGAGGAGAGAAGAAGGTAGTGATGTTCTTGTTGATTTTTTCCTTTCCTCTGGATAGTAATGAGCTTTTGGCAGACTTTCTTCAAGGTGAACTTCTTTTGATTTTCTTCATTTAAATAGAAAACAAACAGTACAAATGTACAAATGTTTTTGTTTTACTCACACCATAGTTAAGAAAATTATTTAAACTTGTTTAAAATGCTTCCCAGGGCAATGATATCTAAGAAAAGATCATTTGTAAAGGATCCATTTTAAAATGCACAGTCTCACTATAATGTCCACTATAGAGAAAGACCTTAGCTTAAATTATACCACAGCTATTTTAAATGGATTTTTAAATTATCTACCTTTGCATTTCATCATGAATGTTTCAGGGAAATTATCCTGAGATAATGCCAACAAATGGCTGCAGACTTTAGGTTTATAATTGCTCTTGTTCATTTAAGGTTCCCAGCAGACCATATCAGGAAATTCAATGCCTGGCAAGTCGGGGTTGATAATATACCGTAACTGGCATTTTCTTATTAGACGAGCACCCAAATCGGTTTTCATTTGTAGCAATGACCCTAATTAAGAGAGTTATGATTTAAAGCAGAGTCTTTGCATTTTAAGAGTCAGATTTGGATACAGTAGAGTTAGCCAAAGGGTTGTATTTTTTTTAAAAAACTGGCATAATCTGACCTTAATTTTAATTTTTCAAATGTATATCAAATACATTTTTTTCCAGTGGCTCCCTCTCTCAAAATGAGAGACTCCCTTCTAGCTACTGAGCAAATATATGAATAAGTAAAAATGTTCACATACACATACATTCACATGGACCTAAGTATACTCACCTCAGTCTTCACTAAATTATTTGGTTTTTGATCTGCAGGAGGTCTTAGAAAAAAGAACATCTAATTCAGCTAGCTCCCAACACTCCCACTATCTGAAGTAGAAGAACCCATGGCATGGCAGGTAAAGCATTTTGCTTTAGATCATCAGCTGTTAAGAGGTAGAGTCCGAACTACATGAATCTCTGAGATCCTAATCCAGGGATTTTGATGGTAAATGTACAAAAGGATTCCCCTCCAAAAAATACCTAGGGCTGGATACAAAGTAAATTCACCTTACCTAACATATCAGTAAAAGGAGGTACAGCAAGAACAATAAGCAACTTTTGGAGATCATTTTACAATTTATGAAGAATATCAACTTAGATTATTTCTTTACTTACAGTTGTCTTCATGGCCACACTTTAAAGGGGCAGGGCAAGAAAAGCATCAGATATTGGGCCATTATAATTTGCATTTCATTGTTTGGAAGATAAGACTCATCAGGCTTTCAAACAATAGATCCTTGTACTTTCCACTATACTATTCTAACTTCCTGAGAGCACAAAATATTTTTGGTAATCTATTATAAATTGAAAAAAGCAATATGATTCGTGAGTTATTGTTATAATTACAGAAGTGATAATAATAGCCATGATTGTTTATCACTTCGCTTCAGATGACGCCCTGAGCAGCCTCTTTGACATTCACAGACATGAACATCTCTATGGTAGATATTATCACACCAATTCACAGAGAAGCAAACAGAAGTCAGAAGCCTTATCTGATTTCTCTAAAACCATGTAGCCTGTAAATGGCAGAACCAAGATTTGAACCAGATTAACTTCACCCCAAGCCAAGTGTTTTTAACCATCTTCTACACTTCCTCCATGAAAAATAATGCATGTGTTTGACAAGATCCCAGTGCATTGGTAATATAGAAGTATAAACAGAAATCAGTGCAAAGACCACCCCAAGCCAAGTTTCAACTAGTATAGGATAAAACTTTGAAAGAACAAAGAAAAGTTTATATGACAAACGGCTTTCTAAGAGCTGTATGTGTGTATGTGTATGTGTTTGAAGGAAGGAGTCTCAAATATATATATACATATAATATAACTATATTTTCATTTTATATATGAGTGCATATACATACATAGAAAATAAATATTTTAAAAACTAAAATTATAAGACCAAAAGGAATAACATATTATTAAGCTCTTTCACAAAAATCCTAAAAAGTTCTAACACTTATTAAGTAGAATTTATTTCCTAAGTTTGGTGCAGGAGACAGAATTACTACCAGTGTTATAGGCAACTTTTCATCAAGATCTAATTGTTAGAGATGCTTCATTTCAAGGAAAATGATTTAGCCCCCAGGATATGCATATCACTATTCTAATAAGCCACATTTTTTAACAAGGGGAGGGCCTTCAGCTATTCTTGCAAGAGCGAAAATTTCCAGGAATTATCCTTACTGCTATTATAAATGAATAAATTTTAGTAGTGCCACACCGCAAATCTTTGGCACTGACCTATATAGAAACATTAATATCTTATGATATTGATTTCAAAGACAAAGTCCAGAACCTTATGGTAAATCTAGAGGAAGTTTGTCTCTCATGATAGATGCTGCCATAAGATTCACCTAATAATATCTGAGTAAATCATAATCTCCAATAAGCTCAAGATGGGCGCACTGAGCATGTACATCCTCTCCAGGGGACTCTGGGCCCTCATGTGCTCTGGGCACATTTCCTATAAACGGCCACCTAAAACATTGCTAGCTCCTTGTTCTTTGTGACTGTCACTGTTAGACTGAGTTACAATCCAGTCAAGCTATGTTCATACCATCCATGCCATTTTAAGGGTTTCAGATGTGTCCCCCAAAACAAGGACATTTGCAATGAACAGTTAGTCAGTCAAGAACTATTAGAAAGAGATTGGGAAAAACCCAGACAGGGTCATGAAACTAGTGTGCTTTGGGCTTTGATAGGTGGACAGGCTGAGCTCTGTTCTTCCAGATTCTCTGTTCCTTAAACAGGAATGACCAGCCCTTCAACAAATAAATGAACTGTGGTATACACCAGTAGTTGGAGAAATCAGTGCTTCCTCTCCTAGCCCCTGCACCAAGCTTACTACTTTGAAATATTATTATAATTTACAAGTTGCTAATATATTTTCCAAGCATGGTCCTTTTTAAGTATTAAAACTAGATAGCAGCATATATAAATAATAGAACCATTGACAGGAAGAGTCAGTAAGTAAGCCAGACTCTAAAAAGTCCCCTTAATGTCTGGCGGTAAGGAGAAGAGGGCAGGGAACCTCCCCTTCCAGCATCTCTAGCTATCAGCCCTATAGGCCATTATTCCAAAATTGCCAGCCTGGGTAAACACTGGAGACAGATGTTTTCCAGTTTGTTTATCTTTTTCCTGTCATTTTCACTGATACTCTCTGCTCTTCTTGGCAGCTGACCTTTCACAAATGCTGGCTTTGTTTTAGAAATGTCCAATTGTAAAAAAAAAAGAGGGCAGAATTCACAGAGCAAAGGACAATGTAGCTGGAAGCCTCTGTGGGGGCCATGGAGCCTTGTTTCCTCTGCCAAAGGCCAGTGTTAACTTGCTCCCAGCCATGAGGAGGAAAGGGGTCAGCCCTCACTTCCCAATGCTTCATCCCATTCAAGCTTTGTTTCTTAACATTTCCAAAGAGAACATAGTTAACAGTATGGAACTGTTGGTTGGCTAATCTACTTGCTGTGGTGGTATCTCAGGAAAATAAGAGTCAGCTAAAATCTGGGTGACTTTTACAAGGAGATAGAGAAACAAACCAATATTCAATAGTACAAGTGAGGACTGGAAAATGTCCTAGTAGAGACTTATATTTTCAGTATTGGTTAGTTCTTTCTACTCAGAATCCCTAGAAGAAAAGAACTAATCTTACATGTAATAGAAATCGTTGGACTAGAAATCATAGATAACCTGGATTTATGCCCCAACTCTATTTCTATGAGACCTGGGATTCTTGTTGGTGGATCAAATGACTTCTTTGAGCAATTCCCTCTTTGGCAATAAAATAAGGATAACAGTCCCTCTCCACCTACCTTGAAAGAGTGTTAAATCTCAAGTAAGATTATACATATAAAAGCATATTGTAAATAGCAAACACTCACAAAGTGTACTGTGTACTTGGTACTTGGGCCATGGAGCTTGGGCTAACATCATTCACCAATTGTTTTTTAAAAAAAGAAATTTCAGATGATCAAAAACATGGGGCATTTCTATATTAGAAGAGCTCGAATAATGATCCCTTTCTGGTTCCTGATACTGTGAGGAGAGGTTAATAAGTAAGACAATGGTTTCCCATCAGGAGATGGAGAACTCAGTGTTTGAGGTATAATGATAACACTGAAGTTACTAAGCGGAAATTCCTTCTTGCTCATATCTCAGAAGCAAAGAATCCTTGGGGTTAAGGAACACGAAGCCCACAGAAACCTTCCTGAGGCTTCCCAGGTGTTAGCATGCTCAGGCCTTGCTCAACAGACAAGACAAAGTGATGCTAATGCCCCCATGATAGGAAATAAACTTCTATTGTTTCTTCAAAGCATCTCTGGATAAGAGCAAGGACCAGAAGGCTTTCTCCCATGGTACCAAAATCTGGAACAGAGAGAAAGATAATTTTTCACCACAATGTTAAAACATCCATCTCATGCTCTGAGGTGCGTGTAGCTCTGAATGCTTCCTTCATAGTAGGGAGGTAGGCCTGAGGTTGCTCTTGGAAGGAGTCTCTAGCACAGAAAGTTTTGTAGAAGCTCCATCGGATCTCCACTCTGCCTCCTGATTAGCTGCTGCCTTCACCTCCTCTTTTGCTTTTCTATTGCAGTTGTTGGATTTGTGATCTTTGCCATTTCAGGAAAGTTTCAGCACATGTTGTTTTGTAATTTAGCTTTGTACTGCTTTTCATTTGTAAAAGTACTTCTTTAAAGAACAGAATGGAAACAAGCAGTTCTTCAAAGGGTTTCAAATGAGAAATGTTCAAGTGTGTGTGAGTGGGGGCACTGTGGTAAACCCAGTAGCTGCTGGGCAGAGGTTATTCATTTATACACTCAGTCATTCGACTTGGATTCCTAGACCTCTATAGTAGAGGCTGGCAATGTAAAGATGAATGACAACAACTGGCTTCATCCTTAGAAAGATGTGGCCCAAGGAAACTAAAACTCACTTCTCCCTCATTGTCATCACCATCAGCAGCATGAGCAACCTCAATACCATAACACATTTTTATTCATGGGTAACCCATTTAATATAAATTCTTCAGTCAATTTATTTGTTTTTTCTGTTGTTGTCTTTTGTTTTATTTTTATTTTGGGTTCTGGGGTACACGTGTAGATTTGTTATATAAGTAAACTTGTGTTGTGAGGATTTGGTATACAAATTATTTAATCACCCAGGTAATAAGTACAGTATTCCATAGGTGGATTTTGATCTTCACCCTCCTCCCACCCTCCACCCTCAAGTAGGCCCTGGTGTCTGTTGTTCCCTTATTCATGTCCATATGTACTCAATGTTTAGCTCTCCATTAGAAGCGAGACTATGTGACATTTGGCTTTCTGTTACTGTGTTAGTTCACTTAAAATAATGGCCTCCAATTCCATCCATGTTGCTGCAAAAGGCATGACCTTGTTCCTTTTTATGGCTGCATGGTGTATATGTACCACATTTTCTTTATCCAGTCTACCATTAGTGGGCATTTACATTGATTCCATGTCTTTGCTATTGTGAATATTGCTGCAATGAACATACATGGACATGTCTGCAGTCAATTTCTAATTCATCTCTAAATCTTCTGTATCACTTTCAACTACTTTGAACACATAGAACTTAGTGGCATCTAATATTTACGGAAAGATGATCTTGAAGAATAAAATAAACATCTAAAGTGGGTTGATACCATTTGAGCAGGAAGAGTAAGGGTGGGTTTATCAGTTGGAGAGCGTTGGGGACAACTGAGGAATAATGGAGTAATTAATTGTACATGATCCCAGGCCCTTTGCACTCACTAGATACTGGCTTCCTCCTGCATTCTTAGTCACAGCCAGATTCAGCTTTAATTCATCTCCACTGAGCATCTAAAGTGAACCAGGAATTATGTAGGTATTCTTGTATGGCATAGTATACCTAATATCACAAAACAACCCCTTACGTCCAAACAATCCCTCATTACTGGGGTGGGAAATGTGGCTCAAAGATATTAAATAAGTTGCCTAGGTTCCATAGCCTAGTTATGTTAGACCCAGGATCCCGTGTCAGGTCTTCTGCCTCTGACTAGGGTTGCATTATTCTTAAGCATCAGAAATAGATCTCAGAACATGAATAATAAATGAGAAAGACCCACTAGTTAAAATGACTGTAATTTTTTAATCCATTTGGATGATCAGAACAAAGGCTATAAAAACACCCTTTGAAAGATCAGGCCAGTCAGAGTCACCTCCCCTTTGCAAGGAGGAAGTCACATAGGTCTAGCTCATCCTCTTAGGAGCAGAGCCCCTGTGAGTTTAGTTCCTAACCAGCTCATCCCAGCCTGGCCTCTCTCTACTGCCTCAATGCAAATGACTACCTGAACCCGGGGTAACCTTATAGATTTTTTAATTCGGTAGTTATTTAAAGTCACTGAACAACTTATTTAGCAGATAAGATAAAGTTCACAGGATAAAATGTGTAGGCATGCAAATGTGAAGCATTTCCATGTGGCACACCGAAGTCTGGCACTGTGTGTTTTAAAAGCCTTCAGAGTGCTGTGCATGTCCTCGTACTTTTCTATATTCCAGTGTAGGATTGTGGAGATCTAATTTCCCTCAATTAAGTTCTCATTGCTGATGAAGGCTGAATAGAATTTGAAATAGTTTGAAGTGAGGAGTGTGTCCTTCAGCGTGGATCGATGGGCAAGAACAGTGTGACCAAAGCAGCCATGGGGCAATGCTCTATATCCTCCCTGAAGAAGATGGATGCTTTGGGAGTTGAAGAAGATGATCAATAGCATTCTGACTGACATTGATACAAGAAAAGGTCACTCAAGAGTCCAAGCCATAGGGTGTTACCCAGCCCCCGAGGGTGTCGTTCACATTGTATCCCCTGTAAATAGCACCTCCTGGACTTGGTAGACATGGTGGCCCTATGGACTCCTTGTCTTCTCTATTCTCTAGTACTATTATCCTTCATTTATGACCAAGACAGCAGAGCAGGCAGAAGGAAGAGAAACCACCATATGTTGCCTTGGCCCCAGTTCATGACAACATCCCCATAGTCAATAGCCTTTGAGTGCCCCCAGGAAAGAGGATGTGGAAGTGAGGAATACCATGTGCCTGTTCTGTATCAATGTCTGCATTTTATTGATCCGTTCACAATGCCTCCCAAGAGGGGTGGATCATTATGCTCTGTCTTTACAGTCAGTGCCTCCCCTGTATGAAAGCCACAGCAGAACAATCCCTCTTTACCATTCTCAACTTTGCATTTGTCAATAAATGCTGAAGACATAAAAAGGGAAGACGGGCTTTGCTCCTGAATGAGAGTTATTTGACTTTCAATATACAGACTGTGGCAAATACCTTTAGATGCTGTGTCCCGTGGAGCCTTTTAAGAGGTAGGTTTTGTTTGCAGAGGGCTCTTTCCTCCTTAAACCAGACCCAGAGAGCCATCCTCTCTTAATTTGACCTTGTGGATGCATCGTGGCATGGGTATGCCAAACCATGCCCTGGTCCTTTGGTGGAAATGATGGGCTCACAGTATTTTTTTCCAGGCTGCATCAGCCATGCCATAGTGAGCAAACATCAAGTTAAACAGAGCTTGTCTTTCTCTTGTGTGTGGGCTGCTGCCCCTTCCCTCTCTGCACAGCCCCAGACCAGCAACATTTTAAGGCAGAGTTTTAAAGTAAGCATGAAATTGCCACATTTAGCTGTTATGCTTTTTGCAAGCTTTAGGGCACAAATAGAAAATGTAAATACATCCCAAATAGTACTTGATATCAAGAATAGGCATCTTTAAGGTACTATGCAATGGAAGATTGAGGATGGGGCAGGACCACAAACATAAAAATTAACGTATCCAACTCATGGCTCCTCCCAACTCAGTATTAAAAGAAGCAATGGGGAATAAGAACGCATTCTCTCTTGGCAATCTTCAGAGTAGTAAAAAGCACTTTATATTTACACATAATGAGCTACTTTTGTGCTTTACAGACCATCTTGTGCATGGTTTGTACCTCATATTAAATTTGATGATGGATATGAAAGTATTTTATAAACAGAAAACTGTTATGCAGATTTTAGCTATTATGAAAATAATGATGAGTAAATAACTTCAGTTAGTGAGGCTGTCATTGGACCAATGTGGAAGCCTCTCTCTCTCCTGTTTCCTCAGTCTTATCCTTGGATGCAGAAGAAAGAAAAACACACAAGAAAGGAATTTTAGGAGATGGAAACTTTTTAAGTTACTGACATTTACTAATAGTCACAGAACTGCAAATTAAACAGTAAAATTCCATTTCAAGTTATAAGAGATTGGCAAATAAATAAAAAAGATTGAAAACAATCAATTTTGACAACACTATAGTGAAATAGGCAGTGTGAAGTGTTAAAATGTTAAAGATCCTAATTATTTGATATAACAATTCCACTTCTGTGAATTATCCTACCAAAAATGAAAACACAAGTCATTACATCCCATTGTATCCATGTATGTATAGATAGGTAACTAGATAAATAGATATAAGTAGATATCTATTGTTGTTCAATATGGGATTGTTTGTTCTGCAGAAAACTGAAAATAAACATCCAAACAATAATTCATAAGTCAATAGTTTTTTTTGTTTCGTTTTTTGAGGTAGAGTCTTGCTCCATCTCCCAGGTTGGTGTGCAGTGGTGATATCTCGGCTCACTGCAACCTCCACCTCGCAGGTTCAGGAGATGTGACTTCAGCCTCCCAAGTAGCTGTGAACACAGGCATGCACCACCACAGCTGGCTACTTTTTTGTTGTTGTTTTTGTATTTTTACTAGAGATGGAGTTTTGCCATATTGGCCAGGCTGGTCTTGAACTCCTGACTTCAAGTGATTCACCCACTTTGGCCTCCCAAAGTACTGGGATTAAAGGCATGAGCCACTGTGCCCAATAGTCATTCTTGAACAACAAAATTTTAATGCCTTTGCACTAATGCTCTGTCCTCAAGATATACTATAGTTTACTGAGCCTTACACGTATTTGTCACTGTTTAAGCTGATTCTAATGTTTTGCCATTATAAAAAACAAAAACAAAACAAAACAAAAAAAAACCATAGGCAGCGTTGTATACAAATCTCATTCTACAACTCTGATTATTCCTGTAATGTTTATTCCCAGAAAGAGAAATGAATAGTACTTCGAATTGTGATGGCAGCTGAGTGATCATAGGACAGAGAACAGGGTGGCTGGGAGCAGGGCTTGGCAGTGTGCACTGGAGGGCAAGGGTGGGGAGAAAACGTTCTCTGAAGAGGAGGTACTTGACCAGGAGACCTACATGATGGGAAGGAACCAGGCATGCATCAGGCTGAGCTATCAGCCTCTTCGGCAAAAGGCATAGCATGTGCAAAGGCCCTGGCTCAGGAAAGCTCCAAAGTTTTAAAAAGTCTAGAAAACTCTCAGGAGGTCTTTAAGTAAGATAAATAGAGTGGCACGATGTATGACTAGGAACTGCTTACACTGGGTGCAGATGAGATGGAAGAGGATGAGGAGAGATGGGAGTGTGGTTATGTTAACTCATGCAGGAGGCAGTGATGTGGGCCTCATCCTGGGGAGGGGGACAGTGTAGATGGAGAGAAGTGGACAGATGGAAGAAAAGAAGAACTCAGGAAAAATACAAGGATTTCCCTGCAAGAGAAGATGGCAGCTTCTTACTATGGTACGATGAAATGGGCAGAAAAAAAATGTTAAGAGAAAGACTGCATTGAGTAGGGGGAGAAGTATATGTTCCATTTTGGCCACGTCCTATCAGAATCCTAGTAGTGGTGCCAAGTAGGCAGTTGAACACCCTAGCCTGGAGTTCAGGGAAGCCCTCAGTGCTGGAGGTGTGGTAGGGAGTTAGCAAATGGAAGGTACTTAAGTCCCAGTCCCACATCATAGGACTGGACGTGCTGAAAACAATGAGAAAGAGAAGACACAGGAGAGAGGAAGCTGAAGGACTGAGTCCTGGGGTTCGTAGAGGAGAAATTGTAGCTAGTGGAAAAGTTACTTATAATGACTAGTGAGACAGAATAAAAATTAGGAAAATGAGAGGAGGACATTTCAAATGATGCTCTGAAGTAAAGACAAAAAAACTGAGTTGGGCTTTATGTGTGTGTGTGTGTGTGTGTGTGTGTGTGTCACGGAATCCCGCTCTGTCACCCAGGCTGGAGTGCAGTGACAAGATCTCGGCTCACTGCAGCCTCCGCCTCCGGGGTTCAAGCAATTCTCCTGCTTCAGCCTCCTGAGTAGCTGGGACTGCAGGTGCGTGCTGCCATGCCCGGATAATTTTTGTATTTTTAGTAGAGATGGGGTTTCACCATGTTGGCCAGGATGGTCTTGATCTCTTAACTTTGTGATCCATCCACCTCGAGACCCAAACTGCTGGGATTACAGGCATGAGCCACCGCACCTGGCCAGAAGCCACTTCTACGAGACAATGAAGACAGAGTTCATTCTCTTTTGTGGGCGGAAGGTGAAGGGAGGAAAAGAGCAGAGACAGTGAGTGCAGAGCTTTCTGTAGACCACTGGGGCTCTAAAGTGTGCGGAGAAATGAAAAGCTCTCCAGAGGGGTACTAGACGAAAGGAGGCTTAGGTTTTACTTTTTTCTTTACAGTACATATTATAACAGGTTTGCATGCTCAGGGATGAGATCCAGCAATGAAGGAAAAATTGGTGACAGAGGAAAGAATGTGAATGAAAAAGTGAAGTCTCTGAGAAGGCAAGAGATGATAGAATCCAAAGCACAAGTGGTTGGTTTTTCAGTCTTCCAATAAAAAGTAGGGTGGAAAACAGGAGGGAACAAGATGTAGATAGAATCATAGATGAGATAGGAAATATGAGGCAAGGTCAGCTAATGAGAGTGAAAGGACAGAAGGAAGGTTGAGGAGAAAGGAAATGATACAAAAACGTAATCTTCCATAGAGGATACCTGAGCTTACCAGGGAACTTGCCAGTAAGATTCCCAGAAAGCTTTGATGTCCATTTGAGGAGACGCATTTGAAGTAAACTCTCTCAGTTCAGCTATGCCATTTTCCCTGGCAACTTTCTACTTTGAATGCAGATGATAATTAGGTTGATACAAAGTTGCAGTTTTGCAAGATAAGCAAAGCAGGGGATGTTTGCACTGCCATGATTATAATGGCCTATTTTTGAAGAGAGAGAGAGAGAGAGAGAGAGAGAAAAGGAAGGAAGGAAGGAAGGAAGGAAGGAAGGAAGGAAGGAAGGAAGGAAGGAAGGAAGGAAGGAAGGAAGGAAGGAAGGAAGGAAGGAAGGAAGGAAGGAAGGAAGGAAGGAAGGAAATAAAGAAAGATGAGAGTTCAGAAGAGGGGCTGAAGGACAGAGAAAAAATATTTCTCCATATGATCAAGAATGATAGTGGCTGGGGTAGCAGAGGAAGTGTGCTGAAAAGCAGAGGTGTGGTAAGGTTAAGATTTCAGATGGAGTGAGAGTCCAGGATGTGAACTTGCAATGTGTGTTCAAAGTAGAGCAAAAGTAAAATTCACCCGCAGTCAGGAGATCAAAAAAACAAGTGGCCATGTGTTGGATGAGTCATCCATGAGGATGGGGAGCTCACCAAAAATGGTAACAGAATCACATACAGAAAGTAAAACTATGAACAAGGAGCTTCAGTCTGCAGGGAATGGGTGCCTAGGATATAGGAATGACAGTGGATGTACTGCAGAATGACATTTCTTCTAAACCAGGGGTGTCCAATCTTTTGGCTTCCTTGGGCCACATTGGAAGGAAAAATACTGTCTTGGCCCCCAATAAAATATGTTAACACTAACGATAGCTAGTGTTAAAAACAAAACAAAACAAAAAAACATTTTGTTGTTGTTGTTGTTGTTGTTTCTTGAGATGAAGTCTCACTCTTGTTGCCCAGGTTGGAGTGCAATGGTGCGATCTTGGCTTACTGCAACCTCCATCTCAGGGTTCAAGCATTTCTCCTGCCTCAGCCTCCTGAGTAGCTGGGGTCACAGGCACCTGCCACCACGCCTGGCTGGGGTTTTTTTTTGTATTTTTAGTAGACATGGGGTTTCACCATGTTGGCCAGGCTGATCTCCAACTCCTGACCTCAGGTGATCTGCCTGTCTTGGCCTCCCAAAGTGCTGGGATTACAGGTGTGAACCACCATGCCTGGTCAAGTCTCTTATGTTTTAAGAAAATTTACCAATTTGTGTTGGGCCACATTCAAAGCCATCCTGGGCTACATGACTTTGAGCCACGGGTTGGACAAGCTTGTTCTAAAGGCTGTAGTATTTAGCCGAGAAGAAGAGGAAATGCTGCAGAATGGGCACTGAAAACACTCCATCTCCAGATCCTGAAAAATGAGACTGTAAGAGAAAATAGCCTCCACTGAAGCCTCAGGGAATAGCCTAGCAGAATTTTCCACGTCCCAGGGAATGCTCTACAAAGTGTTGAACATGTAAAGGAGTTCTTGCTGAAATCAAGAAGACAAGATTAGTAAAATTAGCAAAGGTTGAAGGAAAGAATAAGAGTGATAGACTAGGTCCTTGTAGGGTACACACAAAACAGACTGCAGATGATGAGAATTCAGGGTGCAATAGTAGCCAGGGAAGCCTGGATTTCTGCCACATCTGCAGCAATTACAGATGTGAATGTTCTGCCATAAATTCAAGCATAGTGGTTCTGTGTTCCTACCTTGATGCCACTTTAGGAGGACTCCTCACTCCTCCAGGGCTGTTGAAATGATATATTGACATGATCTTCATTTCTGTCGATACCGATTGTCTCAACCCCATTTGTTTGGGAAAAAAATTACTAATTTGTGATGACACTTTAAACATTTGCTGAAATATATCTGCATTGGAGGGTCTATCTCAAGGTGCTCTATTCTTTTTCATTGATCTCTTCCACTAATGCTCATATCAATGTGCCTTTCTAAATTATGTCCAGTTTTCTTTTAACAAAATTACTATTTACTAGGGCAAGTCTTCCTTACTTAGTCTTTGTTCAGGGGTTGGGTTATTCCAACTCTCCATTCAGCCACTGAACTTTCTAATAACAAAAAAAAAAGTGCCAAAACAATGCCACTAGGATTTCAATGACTTTGTTAAAGCCATAAAAAACATCAGCATGGAACTGCAGTAGCCATATTCTCTTCTGAAAATACCTCCTAATTAACATAGGATTTCATGTGCCTCTCAATTAATTCTCTCCTCTGAATTAGCTGTTTCCCTTATACTTCTAAATGTTTATTGCTTATACAGTATATAGGAAACATATAAGAGTTTCATATTTATTTCTGTCCTATTCTGTCACCTTAACAAAATATCTTATTAATGTTATTTTTTTTCTAAATACTATTCAGAGTTATTTTATCTTTTGTTTAATTTTTATCACATTCTCCATAATAACAAGGACATCATCAAAATTCATGTCTTGTTTCTGAATCTTATGTGAATACAGGAAATGTATTGTTAAGTATATGTATATTAGTCACTCAAGATGTATAGTCCCAGTTTTATAAAATAATTACATGTAAGATTGTATTTATTCCTTTTGCATTCCTGGAATAAGCTCTCTGTTGTATTATTTTAAATATTGATTCAATTTATTTGTATTCTAGACTTTTAAAATCTGTAAGTATTCATTTATGCTTTTAAAAATGGTATTAGTGCACTCAGAATATTTTTTCTTTTTTTTTTTCTTTTTTTTTTTTGAGACGGAGTCTCGCTCTGTCGCCCAGGCTGGAGTGCAGTGGCCGGATCTCAGCTCACTGCAAGCTCCGCCTCCCGGGTTCCCGCCATTCTCCTGCCTCAGCCTCCCGAGTAGCTGGGACCACAGGCGCCGCCACCACGCCCGGCTAGTTTTTTGTATTTTTTAGTAGAGACGGGGTTTCACCGTGTTAGCCAGGATGGTCTCGATCTCCTGACCTCGTGATCCACCCGTCTCGGCCTCCCAAAGTGCTGGGATTACAGGCTTGAGCCACCGCGCCCGGCCAGAATATTTTTTCATCTGGAATTAATATCAGTATTTTATATTTTCCAAAAAAGAAAATCATTTATTTTATTGAGTGCTTCAACATTCTGGCATAGATTTAGAGGCCTTATAATTTCTATCTCCTTTATATTTGTTGTTTTATCATTTCTAACTTCTAATTTTATTTGAGCTAGCCATCTTATTATCTTAAGGAGAATTCCAGACATAGGTCTTGAAATTGTTCTCCTTATAAAACTAGTGTCTTAGATTTACCTCTCCATTTACTTGTCAATTCTATTCCTTAACAATATTGCTTCTTTATATTTACAGAGTTTTTTTCTAATTTCTTGAGTATAATGATTAACTCATTTCATTTTATTTTTGTTTAATAATGCTATGAATTTGCTTTTTACTACTGTTTTGGAAGCATCCAATGTCTTTATGAGTTGTATTCCATTTTCTCTTTTTAAAATAATTGTATTCATAATTTCTTTCTAGACCTGCTAGATATTTGCAATAGTATATTTAAATTGCTGAATAGGTTGATTTAAGTTTGGTTAGCACATGTCAAATTTTGGAATTTTGGGGAGGTCTTTTACATGGCTTAGAATATCAATTTTCTGATTTTTTTCTTTTAATTTCTCAATAGATACCTACAAAAGGAATTATTTTTTATTAGCAGAGTAAAACATGTGTGCTTTAGTAACTTTTCATTGTTATGCCTGATGGTAACATAAGCCTAGCAGAGCTAAATGATTAGTAACTAAGACAACCGACAACCGAAGTACTTTAGATGGGCATTTCCTTTATACATACCTAAATGACTTTTTTTCTCCTTCTCAAATTGCACTTCTTTTTAGATTCAGATAAAACACTGGAAATTTTTAATTAATGGAATATTTGATTTATTGCTTTAACAAATAGCTCTATTTTGTGGGAAGCCATATTCATAGATGGAAATCACACAATCTCTAGATCCCACGTAGTTCATCTAACAGACTTGAACCACCCTTGTTAGCACCACTCCCACCTAGCGGCCCTTTTCAGAATTACGTGGAGAGCGTCTCAGCATGAAAGTCATCATCTTCAAAAGTAACCTGTTCACACAAGGAAAGAATCACAATAACACATTAGGAAAGTATTTATTAGACTGAAGCAAGCACCTTCTAACATTTAAATTCCAAACACAGTTTGTTTGGATTTTTTTTTCTTTGTAGGGTTGAGGGAGGTAAAATTATCTATTTGAAACTACATGTAGCATGTATTCTACATAGACAATAAAATATCCAAGAGTAACTCAAATATTTTGTTAGAAATATTTAGAAATAACCTTTTTGGAATTTATTATTATTTTTCATCTAAATTTAGAAAACTTCTCCATTCTGTTTCTCCTGATTACCAGGTTATGTTCAATAACATGACGCAGTCATTGATGCATGTGACAGCTGAAGGGGCTCAATGATGTGAAACTCGTGTGAGAAATCATGATGGGAGATGCAGGTTTCATAACCCTGCACTGTCTGCTAAAGCACAATAATCAAGCCACTTTATGAGACTGGTGATTATACTATAATGACATCAACCTGAGGACGATTTAAAGGAATATTCAATTTTCAAAAAATATTCTGGAATACAACTGAAGAGACAAGCCAATAGAAGAAGTAATTTAAGTATTTGTTCCTAGTTAATTTGTGTAATCAGCTTGACAACTTGCAAAGTCAGTTTAATTCTTTACCCAGCCCCGTAAGATCTGTCTACCAATAACAGCAAACTTTTCAACTAAAACCATTTTTCCTTGTACTATAAAGCTTATAAGAACAAAATCATCAAATATTTTCATACTTTAAATTCTACAGATTCCCAAATAACCAGGTTTGTATTTTAAAGTCCTACAACGTTAGAAAATATTCCGTCAAAATAACACTTTAGATATTTGCCAAAAAAGCATATTCTCAGCTGACCTATAGCTTGCCTTCTGTCCTTCAAGGAAGGGTAGTAACCTATCTTAATTGTTCCATAAATACCTAAATAAGGGCAAGAATTTAAAGTACTACTCATGGCAAAGTTATGGTCCTAAAATTAAAAGGCTGAAACTCAAATAATTTTAAAAATTGGTTTGCATGTTATGCACGAATGGGTAGTGAGACTTTCATTTGCCTTTTGATTATTTCAGGTGTGCTTTGTATCGGGGAAATGTAATCTGGAGCTAAGCAAAGCAAAATGATGACACATACCAGAGGGATCCGTTTTAAATGAGAAGCAACAGAAATAAGGGGGCAAAGTCCTGAGACAGGGTCATCAGAAAGATGAAGAGACAAAATCCATCCCATTGAAGAGGTTGCCCTCACTCTCACTCAGCCACCCCATCCCACCCAGTTCTAAGGCATTCTCAGAACCACCCAGATCCCAGTTATGACTAATTGTTCCAAATAAAGATACTCACTCAGCCATGTAACTATAGAGAATGGCAGTCATCATTTTAACTGTCTTCACGAAAACATTTAATAGCATAAAGCAATGATAAAGAATTTTAATGAATGCAGATATATGCACACATACCCAAATTTATAAAGCATTAAGTAGAACTACAAAGTTGCTGCTGGCATTTTTAGCTCATGGCATTTTTCCTTAGAAATCTGGAAAGTTCATTGCCAGGCCCATAGGCTCTGCAATCCCAGGAGAGGCTGAATTTTCTTGCACATGGAGGCATCTTGAAATCTTTGCAGAGATTTTTGACAGGTTCTCTGATCTGCAGGCTGCAGAGCCACCTTTTCGGGGCCATGTGCACACAGTGGGAAACACATTGCATGCCGAACTGTAGATGCAGTAAGGGCTCCTGAAGAATCACACACAACTTCCTGGCATCCCGTGGCTGTTGCAATGGGCAGACAGGAAAGGAACCTCCTCTAGACCTGAGCCAGACCCAGGAGGCTGCCCACAGCTGACCCTGCCTTCCCCCAAACTCCTAATGAGAAATTGCTCTAAAGTCCTCTACTTTAATATTATTATTATTATTATATTAACTCTCTAATATCTCCAACTTATCACATTTCAAGCATATGAACATTGAAAACAAAACAACATATGGAGAGAAGATTTTTGTGGAATTGTCAACTGGTCTCCAGGAGCACACAGCAACCATTTCTTAAGCAGCCTTAACCCTGGTATTTCTCAGTACAAGTGGGGAAGACTTTCAAATAATTTAGTACTGTCATTAGGTAATATATTTGGGGAGTAGGATGATAAATCAGGCATAATATTGCTTTAAAATATTAAAGGTTCAAGAAAAAAAAAAGACATTAAAGACAGATGTCAGTCAGGGAGCACTCTCAGGGAAGAAAGGGAGGAGGCAGGCTGTCCCTCTGCCCTCACTGCTTCCCTAAACACAGTGCTGTCCTGAAGAGCCCCCACAGTGTCCTCCTTCGGCCCCCTATTCTGCTGCATCCCTCCCCCTCCTCCCATGACTGAAAACAAATTGTTTTGGGCTATAATACTCCGGGCTGTGCCTTGACCTGCACGGTACAGTGACACTGTGCGGCTTGAATTTTTACATACAGCTGCATAAAGCAATTTTCATGTAAATTTCTAGGTAAATCAGCCTGCAGTTGGTCTATGACAGGGACACATACACAAAAACCATTAAGTTCGACAGAAGATTAGAAGTTGCCCTTGTTCCTTCCTATGCCTTTCTCTGTGCCTTTGACGATGTGTCTGAAATGGGAAACTGAGAATGCCTAAGCACCCCAGAGAAGCAGGACTCTCATCTTGGGACTGTACCTCCCCAAGGCTGGGATGTGCAAAGATCAGAAAGGGCTTCTCCGGGAAAGAGAGAAAACTTGGTATGAAAATCAACCCTCAAAAGAGCAGGGGGAGCTGGATAATTCTCTCTCCCTGCCAGGGAAAGACTGGGCCACCTTCCATTACCTGACTTCTTCTCGATGAGGCGATGGACACAAAAAAGCAGCCAGCCTGGGCCCCCAGTGGCCCCACCACTCCTATGGATGCGGACAGGCCAGCTCAATTAGCTCACAGCAGGTGGAGAAGTTTCCAGGGTCAGAAGAGCAAATCAATCCTTCAGAGGCACCTTTCCCTGGGAGCTGGGAGCCACCATCCCTCCCTACCCAGCCAGCAACAGGAGTTAGGCGGGCGACCCAGCCATCTGGCAGCAGCCTATCTGGGTCCTCCATCTAAATGCGTTCCTGCCCAAAGGAGGCTCATTTCTTGAACATGTTCTTTTAAGGCAACAGCATACACAGAGCACAAAGTGAAAGATGTAACCAAAACCTGGCCCAGGATGTTTGTTTATGCAATCCTTAAATAATTCATCTTTATCCCTATTGAGCCCATCACAGCATGTCAAAAATAAATGTGTCGCCTTGGCCTATTGTTTGCAGCTCAGGATTGTCAAGCGAGCAGAAAATATTACAGAGACGGAGGGAGATACACGCAGGAGTGTGACCTTTAACTGCACTACCTATAACCAATCTCATCAAATTAAAGCACTGTATATTTTCCTTAATAACCTCTGATTAGGCTGGGGCTATGAGTGGACACGAACACCCGCCATTGCTATGCAGCGGGATGTCTGCTTAGCACCAGCAAAGCGTTTGGGAATAAGTGAGCAAAATGCTTTAATTTGATAGGGTTAGAATCCTGCAGGCTCTGGGGTGAAAGGTCCCCAACAGCTCCGCTCACACTGAATATGCAGAAATAAAAAAGTAAATTGCTTACATCTGCTGCAGGCGGCAGGGAAAATGATCTGATTGGATGGTCCGAGGGCTCTCCATCTCTTTTGGGTTAGAGAGAGGGTTTCAGAGCATCAAAAGCTTGTAATTGGAGTAATTCTGAATTAATGGACACACACACACACACACAACATTTTGAGGCAGCTGTTTGCAGAAGCCTGCCTGTTTAGGAATGCTTACAGATTGCAAAGAAGCAACTTCAAAAATAATCTTTTCTTCTCTCCAAATGAATCCTAACTATGGGTTTGAATTTGACAACAGGTAACAAGCACAACATTCTTATCTGTCTCATCCTCCTGCCACAAAGCCTGGGAGCTATCAGACCTACGTATCTGCTTGCCCACCATGTATATCTTCCTGAAATACATGTGCACTCCAGCTCTCCTTCACGCATAAGAAGATAATTCAGAAAGGGCTTCACCGGGATTCCTAGAAGTTGACAGAGAAAGCTCGGGTTTTGCCTTGTTGTGTGATGTGGGATTTAATCTGTGTATTTGATCAATAAGAATCAAAGGCAGGACTCAAGGTCTTTTGGGCACGAGCTGGTTCAGTTTCATGCAGGATGTCAGGAGGAGGCCTGCCGTGTCAACCCGGTGCGTTCACAGGACAGTATGAGGGAACCTACCTCGCAGATGACATTAGGCCTGGCTCAATCTGCTATTCTGTCTGGTGTATGATGGCAACAATGAGGCTGAGGTTGCATTTTAACTGTTTACATTTTATTTTATTTTATTAAGCTTACACCAGCTTGCAGATCTAAATGAGATCACCTAGTCCCATTGTCAGCAGGCTCCTGTCACGTACTGAAAGCAACTGTGGCCTCCTGTGGTTGAGAGTAAGCCCCCAAGGAGGGAGATTTACTGAAACTGAACTGGACGAGAGAATGCATTCTGTGAGGCAAACTTTCAAGAGCTATTTCTCAGCCAGGCATTGATCTAGGAAGGCAAGCTTGGCCAGACAAGCCGCGGAGGCTGAGATGGAGGTTCCCGAATACTCTCGGATGCATCAGCCTTATAGGGACATCTCCAAGCTCCTCTGACACTTCAGTTGTAAATGGGGCTGGTATCTAAAATCAATTTTTTTCCATAATTCTCATTACTGTCCAAGACTCTTTGAAATTATCTGAATAGCCTATTGTGTTCCTGCAAGAATCAGGTTGATAAGTTTTACAATGCCATAAACAAGCTAAAAAAAAAATTCTAGGTATCAAGTCTCATACACACACACACACACACACACACACACACCCTTCTCTCCCTATATATAATTTTTTAAACATGGACAAAGTAATAGATTGGATACAAAACTGCACAAACGGTCTGTGTTCATCCCTCTCCAGCAAACTCTGTGATACACGGAAACAATGAATCTTTTTTAATTTCTCGATTTTGATAGGATTACCCAGGATTGGCCACAGAGATGCCCTGACCTGGTTTCCCTTAGTAAGTTCACTATGTGCAAAGTCCTTTCCTCTGTAAGGCACTGCCTCTACCAAATGGCTCAGCTCCGGTCTCTATCATTCTGAAATCTTCTTTGTCTGCCTGGGCGCTGCCACAGTCTATTGGAAGGTATTTGTCAACAATTATATGTCTATTAAAGAGTAGTCAATCAGTGTGGGCCCAAACAGCCAGGCCTCTAGGGTCTAGCTATTGATAGGAAACTGTCAATATCCCATCCACTCCATTTCTCAGCAAACACAGTCACCTACCCGAAATCATTGTGGGAGAAACAGGGAAGGCCTGCTTTCATTCCTGGGTCTCTGACTTCTTCACTTTCTGATCTAATGCTCAGTTTGAATAAATAGAAGCCTTTAGACTTCTGCTGAATAAAATATGTATATTAAAATGCTACATAAACTGAGTGGGGGGTAGATATTTAATACAATTAAGAATATTATGTGAAGACTGTGCATGTAGGTGGCTGCAATTATTCCTGAAAATTGTCAAACCGGAAGAAAATTAATAAAGGGTACTTTAAATTAGCTTGACTGTAATTAATATCTATAAATACCTTCCATTCCACAAACACAAAGTTGAGAGTTATTCACCCAATTTAAGACAAAAGTTGTGATAGTATCCAATATAGCTTCATGTATGTTCAATTTACAAACCTTACTGCAGATTTTATAATTATTATTATAAAGGACTTGTCTTTTCTTGAAAGAACAAAGACTGGGAGTTCCATGTGAATGCTTAAAACTAAAGCCCCCCAAGCAAAACCCACAATGTAGTGGCCGGGGAGGGGAGAAGAAAAGAAAGAAAGAAAGGAAGAAAGAGAGAAAAGAAACCCGAAGTAAGGCTATATCCTTTGAACTAGCAACTCCCCTGCATCACAGAGTACACGAGTTGTCCTACAACAAAAGACGGCATCAAACCCTCTCCATAAAGGCCTGAGACTCCCAACAATATTTAAAGCAGATGTAGTATTTAGCGTCTCTGCACTATATAAGACGCCCTTTTAAGATCTGTTACAGCCAGAGTTTGTAAAATTTATGAAAACAAACATTTTCTCCTTTCCTTCGAATGTTTCCCTGGGATTTTCAGACTTTCAATGAGAGGGAGATATAAACACCAAGCTGGCTGTCCCAGAGTTCAGGTAGCACACAATTAAATTCAGAATTAATGCAGGAATAGATGTGCCCCTCAGATTGAGCTCTTTTTATTGCACTCTTTCCATTTTCACTAAAATGAAATAATTCAGATCGAGAGAAAGAGCATGGAAAGGTCAAAATGAAGCCCAAATGTCCAGTAGAAGTTTTATAAGTTGGCATAAAAATGTAAAATAAAAATTAAAAGTACTGAAATAAACTGAGATGCGTCAGGTTTCATGTAGAGTTTTGCCCATTTTATTTCTGCTCTTCAGAATGAAAACAAAGTAGATTCAAGGTGCATGTTAATCAAATAACCTATATCCTGTCTGAAGAGTGTCCCCAATCCCCCAAGTACTCGGAAATCCTTTTTGCATTTTATGACCACAACTTAATGGCATTTAATGCATATTTAGTTTTGCAGGTACTGTTGATGTTCAAATCCACTTATAGATACTCAAATCTAATCTACCATGTAGATGTAACGTAGACCTGTGGTTCATTTTAGATGCTCGGAGCAGGGAAATTATAGATGGACTTCACAAAATGTTCCAAGAGCATAAATAGTGAAATGGACTGGGTCAGGAACCCAAGTCACAAAGGGTCTCTGAGTAGTTACTTCCACAGCAGACGGCCATCGTTGCAAGGGGCAGCTGATCTCCTTTTTTGAAAGCTCCATTATGTGTATTTACAAAATAAACAATGCATGCGAGTTCATGATTGTCATCATTAATAATATGCATTATAGCAAACCGTTAAATAAATATACATGCCATATATGTCTGCCAGACCCATCACTCCTTTTCTCCTACATCAGATGCAAGGCATTGTCTTTGTTGAATTGGAAAAAAAAAAAAATCACTCTTCATGAAACAGCAGCAACAACAAAATAGAATCATTATTTAAAATAACTCACCAATGTTCAAATGCTCAGATTTTAAATCAGATAAGTCAGCAAGTTCAGAGTTAGGGTGAGAACTTGCTCTCATTAGTCTCACGTTTGCAAGACACAACCACAAGCCAGGAATGTAAAATGTTCTCAATGCTTCAATAATTAACTATCTTTCAAAGGAAAAGACAAATAAATAACATGATGTTTTATGAGTTCAAGTTGAACAACTTGTGTACTGTGAAATGCTTCTATCATGATACTCTCCAAAAAATTGTTTTGTGAGCATAATATTTGCTTATTGACAAATTCTGTCACATCAAGATATGTTTAAAAAAACACGTGACTTACATTTGAGTTTCAACTTGATAATCTAGAAACCAGTATACAGCTGTTCAGATATCTTAGCAAGTTTCTTATTTAAAGCAAGTCTCTAAAAGTTTTACATTACATGTTCATAAAAGAAGTACATACTATTTCAGCCTCTCATTAAATAATATTCAATTTTTAAAAAAGAAAGCAAGAAAAAGTATTACCTTAAAGCAGTACTCTGATAAAAATTTATGTATTAAAGAACGAATGCTTGCATGAAAGAGCTTAAATTTACTTTGTTACATTTTTAACCCATGCAGAAACACTGAAG